>NC_054605.1:3692500-3932037 GCF_004785595.1 Juglans microcarpa x Juglans regia
TGGGAAGAAAATAAGGCTTATGCGAAAGTGTTCTTCCTCCAGGTATTTCAGTGTGTTTAAAAACAAAGGATTTTTCGTGGGGTTTATAGACAATGGGGAGGTGAGCGGCGTGAGTCCTCAATAGATACGCTAGAGTTTGAAGTTGGCTACACTTGGAAAATTATTCCTATGAGGATACAGATTCTGAGAGGATTTTGAAGAGTCGAGTTGTGGTTTCGAACTAGGAAACTAATCTAATATGGAAACTAACGGATAACTATACAAAGGTTTTGATAGGGAAGGAAAGCACTAATTTACCGTTAGCATATTTCCTAAGATGATAATAAAAGTAAAATAAATAATAAAATAAAATAAAAATATTAAAAGAAATAATCCTAGTTTTAAGCCCTAAATTTGAACCCGTATGTTACAGTAGAGTTGTTAAGAACTCAATTGAACATTAAGAAAGCCCTTATTTGTGATGGTGAGTTCTTTCATCTTCGTTGTTGTGCTCATATTCTCAATTTAGTAGTACAAGACGGGTTAAAAGATATTGATTATATTATTCAAAAAGTTCATGAAAGTATCAAGTATGTGAAATGATCACAAACAAGGAAACAACAAATTTTAGATTCAACAAATCAAATGTCTTTGGATAGTAAAAAATGGTTGAGACATGATGTCCCCACTAGATGGAATTCTACTTTTCTTAAGCTTGAGAGTGGAAAAAATTCATTTGAGTTCTTTTCTATCGTCGTGCCTTTAGCCATTTGGAGTTGACTGGTTTCAATTTTAAGCATTTTTCATCAACATCTGAGTGGAAAGAAGTGGAGAATATTAACAATTCATTGGGAGTTTTTTATGATGCCACTTGTGACTTTTCTGGAACCAAATACCCTACAGCTACTTTGTACTTTCTAGCAATGTTTTTGATTTATTTGATATTAAAGGAGCACTCTAAGAGTGAAGATGGCTACATGAAGAAAATGTCTTGTCAAATGCTTGCTAAATTTGAGAAATATTAGTATTTGAATGTTCGTACCGAATTGGCATCTCTTTTCATGGAATATAGTTCTTCTCGTGCTCCCACAAGTTCTACTACGACTTCTGAAAGAACTGTTAGTAGAGCGGAAAGTCAGTCCTCAGCTAGATTTAATAGACAAGTATTTCAGGTAAATTCAAATAATATTTTTTGTTTAATAATTTATATTATATTGTTGTTTCATATCACATATTGGCTTGAAACATTTTTATCTATTTTTTGTACGTAGGAATTTGATTCATTTGAACATCATGATCTTGCCACCTATATGCAAAAAACTCAATTGGAACTTTACTTGGATGAACCTAGGGTAGATAGAAATGTAAACATTGACATTCTTTCCTTTTGGAAAGGAAATGAATTTCGTTATCCTGATCTTGCTTGTATGGCTCATGACATTGAGTATTCCAGTTTCTGCAATTGCATCTGAATCTACTTTTAGTGTAGTGGGCGTATCATTGATCAGTTTAGGAATGCACTAAAAGCAGATATTGTTAAGGCATTAGTCCGCACAAGAGATTGGTTATATGGCGAGGAGCAAGGTGATATTATTTTTATTTTATTAAAGAAATGAATGTAATTTTTCAATACAATAATGTTATTCGATATAAAACTTTACTGATGCCATTTTTTAATAGAAACACAAAAAATAAAATTGGACGAGTTAATTGAAGATGTAATGGAGTTGGAGAACAACAATGGCAAGGAGGGCGCTACATTTCCTTCTTCAACTTCTAAATTTGTGTGTTTATCATATTTGAGATTGTAACATTAATATTTTATAATGTGTGTTTATCATATTTGTGTAATTGTGTTTATCGTATTTGGTACTGTTGGAATTTTAATGTCGGTATTTTTATTGTTTGGATTTTAGTTTTGGACTTGTACTTAGTTTTTTTATTTTTTATAGATATTGTTTATATTTAAATATTTATATAAAATCAATCTGGTCAAATTGATTGAAACAGGTATGTTCAACCCATTAACGTAAACGGGTTGAAACGAGTTGGGTCTTATCGTGTCGTATCGTGTCAATCTATTTCTTATTCAGTAACGGGTCAAAACAGGTCGTGTTGTGTCAACCCGTTATCTTAATGGATCGTGTTAGTGTTTGAGATTTTGACAAGAAATCCTTAATGGGTTATGTTCAAATTAACCCATTAAGTATAATGTATATGTCTTGACACAACATAAACACGACCTGTAAACACGATTTGACACTCCTATTTCTACAGTTGTGTTTATTACTCGATTAAATCATTTCCACACTAATCTCTCAAACTCGTGTTATAATATAATTAGTCAACCCTTTAAACCTTAAAAATTTGATTGGATCAAGAAAAATTTGATTTGGGCTCGATAGCATCTCAAACCCTAACCAAACCCTCTTTAAACCCCAAAATGAAGTCTAATTGTTTAAGGCCCACGAATTTTGGCCACCTTGGCAAAACTTCTTTATGAAGTTTCCACCCACCAATAGCAGGCCAACCTCTACCCATGACAACCCCGAATAGTCACCTAATGTGAGAGGAAAAGGCCATCTCACCACCACCCTAATACACTTATTGTAACCCCAGCTCCTTTCTTCTTACGTAAGCTTCTCTTTTTCTTACGTAAGGCTCCTCCTTTCTGACGTAAGCAAATTCCGATGACGAAATTATGCAACAGTCTACTATTCTTTCTAGCGACTGCGAGCATCGTCATGTGTGTTGAACCATGACAACGTGCCTCTCGAGATATTAGGTGACTTCTAAAGTACGCCCAGTGTTTAAAATGTATTGGAAATATTTATATGAGGTATTTCCAGTATCGTTGAGTTAAACTTGTTTTTAAATGAGACAATTATAATATTTTGAAGAGCTCCAAAATATTATAATTATTGGAGATCATTTTAATATTAATTATTAAAATGATTCTAGTAACTTAAAATATTATGGGATTTAAATTATGTTGAAAGCTTTAATTAAATTAAATGGTTTCATCCTTTTAAATGTATTAAATAAGACTTCATCATTTTATTAATGATGAAGAAATATTATTTTATAAACTAAAGTTAGTTTAAAATAATATTTGCCTTAATTCCTCTAAGTGCTTTTAATTAAGTTAACGTTTACGCATTTTCAAATCAGTATTTTAATATCTTAACGTTAGATCGTTTTGAGGACCCCAAGACGAAGGGATTGGATTAAGTACCCAGACCCTCTCTCTTTCCCCCTCACTTTTCCCTCCCCTCTTTCTCTCCTCCCTCTCCCCTTCGGCATATGCAGCACGCTGCTTCTCCACGCCGAACTACTCCATGCCTCAACCCAGCGCCGCCGTACGCCGCCAGCTCTCACCGCCGGCATCGTCGCACTCCTCTCCCTCCGGCAAACCTCCCTGTAGCAACCTCTCCCCCTCACGCTCTCTCCTCCTCTCCGCTGGAAGTGTAAAGCCCGAATGGGCTTGCTGTCCTTAGCACCGCGGTGCGCTGTCCTCAGGCACCACCACCGCCACCAACGACCTCCCCTCTCACCGGTGAACCCCTCCCATGGAACCCAAGCCTCGGGAAGCCCCCCTTCCCCCTCCATCGCACGCACACACGAAACCCATTTATGGGTTTCGCACGGCTTCGAGCTACCGACGCTGCTAGCGCCGCCGTGCGCGACTCCCACGGCCACCATAGACCTCTCCTCCCCTTCCCCTTCCTCCTCCCTTGGACCCGAGGCCCATGGCCTCTCCTCCATGCATGGACGTTCCTCCTCACACGTACTGGTTGCACGTCGTGCACCGCCACCCACGGTGGGTAACCACCTTCATCAGCCTCCTCAGGCCACCACCAAGTCAATCCAATCAACCACGACCCCGATTTGTCACCCATGCACGCACACTCTCTCTCACTCTCCCACGGCCTCTCACCCACTGTGTGGCCAGATCCGCCGCCGTGAGCTACCGTGGCGCTGCCTCGAAGCCACTACAAGATTCCCCGCATTTCCCTTAGCCAAGCCCTAGGTCCAAACCACCACTTTACGTGGTGGGTAACCACTGCACGTGATGGACAGTCACTGCGTGTGACTGACCGGCACTGTACACGGCTAGAGCCACCATGTTATGCCCTTCACCACCATCACGAGGCCATCACGAGCCATTCCAAGATCACACTTAGCTATCCAAACGCCCAAACAGTCAACGTACGTGGGTTAGCCGCCACTTATGACCTCTCCAACGTCATCGGTTATGACGATCAGCGAGCAACGCACGGGTTATCCCGTCGATGGTATAATCCTCTATCCCTCGTTAATTATGTTAGATATTGATTAGTTGATTAGGTTGTAGACTGTGCTGTTAATATTAGGGGAATGACTGGGTTGTATTGAGATGCGCTATGTAGTGCGCTGTGAAGTGTTGGGCATATCTGTGTAGTGTGGTGATGTGATGTGCCGTGTATGTGAAGTGTTGGGCATATTGTGTAGTGCTGTGTATGTGAAGTGTTGTGGACTGTGCTGTGTAATGCAGTTGTGGAGTTTGTGTTGTAATTATGGCGTGGTTGTGTTGTGTAGTGTAGTTATGGGGCATGTGCTGTATTGGTGTCGTAGTATGTAGAGTGGGAATAGTACACGCTAAGTGTACTCTGTGTGTGATGTCGTGTGAGATAAGGAGAGTATATGTAAAATATACCCTCCTAGCGTATTGTGGATTAGGAAGAGTACACGTAAAGTGTACTTCGTATGGCGTGGTGTGTGAATGGAGTACACGCGGAGTGTACTCCATATGGTGGAGTAATGCACCATATGGCGAATATGCCATAATGGTAATGTGGCGTAATGTGTGTGAAGGGAGTACATGCGGAATGTATTCCATGTGGTGGAAAGATGCACCATATGGCGAGTATGTCATAATGGTAATGTGGCGTAATGTGTGTGAAGGGAGTACATGCGGAATGTACTCCATGTGGTGAAAAGATGCACCATATGGCAAGTATGCCATGACGGTGATGGGTCGTAGCGTGTATGAAGGGAGTATACGAGAAGTGTACTCCATGTGGTGGCGTGATGCACCATATGGCGGATATGCCATATTGATGAGAGGTTGTAACGTGTGAAAAGGGAGTACACGCGGAGTGTACTCTATATGGTAGAGTGATGCACCATATGGCGAGTATGCCATAATGGTGATGTGGCGTAATGTGTGTGAAGAGAGTACACGTGGAGTGTACTCTATGTGGTGGACTGATGTACCATATGGCGTGTACGCCATCATGGTGATGTGGTGTGTATGAATGGAGTACCCGCGGAGTATACTCCATGTGGTGGAATGATGCATCGTATGGCGGGTATGCCATATTGATGATAGGTTGTAGCGTGTGAAAATGGAGTATACGTGGAGTGTATTTCACTAGGCAGTGACACTCCGTGTGACGTGTCGTAGAAATAAGGATGGTTGTGCAGTTGATGGGCGTAAAATGTGGTGAGTTGTGTCGGGAACTGTGGAATAGTGTCCCGAAGTAGTTATGGTGCAGCCTATAGTCTGAGGTGACAAGTGTCACTGTGATGGACTTACGGCTGGAAGTATGGGTGTAGTAGCAGAATAAGTATAAGAGTACGTAGCAGAAGCATGATTGGGCAACGTCACGAAGTGACGTGGTTATTGACAATCATGCTTATGATGGATAAGGAGTTAGCTTTGGAATGGCATAACGGGAATGTGATGAGATGTCACGATGTGACTGGAGTACGTGAGGAACCGTACTCGTGATGAGTAAAAAGTTGGCGTAGAAGTGACGTAACAGGATGTCAGGTGACGTGACAAGGTCACGGTGTAGCTTGAGAGTAGTCTCGAGCTATGTGATGTGACGCAAGGCATAGTTGTGAAAGGAGTCTTGTCGCGTTAAGTGTTGGGATGTATTGTAAGAAGGGACGGATAGCATGAAGAGTCATGCTAGCCGAGTTAAGAGAATGTTGGTATCGGAATATGGCCCTTATCCCTACGAGCAGGTGATCAACATTATATATTGATCTTAGGTGATAAAGGAGTAAGGTGCATGTGTAATCTGGTGAGACACGTATACCAGACGGATTCACCATATGTATAGGTAATCCGTCCTAAATATAGTTACATGGTGCTTAAGCCTCAGAGTTGGCTTAGAGCCGTGTGTCTTGTATGGATGGGAATGAGGATTAGTATGGGCTAAGATGCATGAAAATAGTGACGAGTGTACTGTCTAAGGAAGGGATGCATGACTTAGTTGGTCTGAGTCATGCGTCAGAACGTGGTTAATGAGAAGAATGAGATAGAGGTCTTAGTGTCTTAATCCTAAGGTGAATCATGGGTTCATTTTAGTGGATGAGCACTCAAGGCAAGACGTTGAGTTGGAAGATGTGGTGACTGTAAGTGGTCCCCGAAGGTTTTAACGTAGTGAAGGGCACGTAAGTGCACGGGATAGAAGGAGAGTGTTTCAAGTATAGTGTAGTTCTATTTCTAGTTCAATTGCTTATGCATTAGATAGAGAATAATGTTAAGGTGATGTATGCATGTAGGTTGCCAGCTGACACGCACATGAATGAACTTTAAGGTGATGTATGCATGTAGGTTGCCAGCTGACACGCACATGAATGAACTGCATGGTATGAAAGTAGCATGGAGTCTAGGTAAGTGTTACGTTCATGCCCTTCTGGAGTTTTCTAGAAATTACGAAACAAAAAGGAAAAGCTTTCTCTTTAAGAAAATGTTTACGAAAGAAGATGCCATGCTTTCAAACGTATATGTATGTACGACCCTTCCATGAAAGCCCCTTTTTACGCACCCAAAGTTATTAATTGTACGCATGAGAATGGATGACTATAAAATCTATCTATTGTACGTATTTTCAAAGAAATGAACTGATGAAAATGCACGAAAGACGAGCTTGAGCAGACGCCTTCGTGGATCCCACGGACCGACGCCGTCGCGAGCGCCGCGAGGTGATGCTCGCGGATGCTCGAACGCCGACGTTTAAGGTGATGCTTGCCGATGCCGCGAAAAGTAAAGTTTGAGCCCGTGCTTTATGTTTTATGGACAGTGCGAACCGATACGTTTGTGTACGCTGAGAGGTGATACTCGTGGATGTCATGAAAGAGGACGTTCCAGCCCACGCTCACAAAACGATATTTTCTCACGAAAAGAAATGTTTTCTCATGTTAAATGAAAGAAAGAACTGAATGAAAGCTGCAGCTCTTCAGAGCTGGCATGAACGAATGAAGCTCCAGCTCTTCAGAGCTAGCATGAACGAACGAAGGAAAGAATGAAATGAAAGCATGAAATGTATGAAGATACGTAACGGCCACATGAATGAATGAAATGGTACCAATGAATGGGCAGATTGCAATGCCGGGTAAGTAGTACTAGTAGTGCACCCAATGCTACCCCCTATGAAAAAGAGATTCCCAACCTGTGGCCACGGGCGGAATCCAGGTCAAAGGGCCGCTAACCCTAACACACGGGGCGTAACAGTGTGTACCGGCCTATGAAAGTGAGAAGAAAGAATGTATGTATGTACGCATGCACGAACGCACTTTAAGAAATGAAGGCACTGCACTCTTGCAGAAATGAAGGCACTGATGGGTGAAACGTTTTAGGAACAGAAAGGAAAACCCTGTCCAGTGACGTTTTCAAACGAATGCACGTATGCACGCATGCATTTATGTATAGTATGTACGAATGATGAATGCATGAATGAAAACTTACGTTGTTATATTTTAACTGCATGAAGTAATGCTTACGAGTCTTCGACTCATTTTAGTTTTTATGCATGTCCCTCCCCCCACAGGGAAGGAAATGAAGTACGCGTCGGGACAGACATGGCCCATGGGGAAGAGCACGGAAGTCTAGGCACGAGGTTCAAATGTAAGAGAGGCCTTTTTATTATTAAAATTGATGTTTTCAGCTGTAAACCTCTTTTATTGCAAAAACATATTTTTATTTTATAAACGTAGAGTCTTGCACCCTGGGAAGAAAGCAAAAAGTTTCAAATCTGATGGTAATTCCTGTCGTCCTTTCTCAAAATATTTTATAAAAAGACCCACCACAAAGACGGGCGTTACACTTATGGGTGGTGAGGTAGCCTTTTCCTCTCACATCAGGTGACTATTTGGGATTGACATGAGCAGATGTTGGCCTACCATGGATGGGTGGAAAATTTTTTAAATTTTTTTGCTAAGGTGGCCAAAATTTGCGGGCCTTAAACAAATGGAC
Organism: Juglans microcarpa x Juglans regia; assembly: GCF_004785595.1. Taxonomy (NCBI): domain Eukaryota; kingdom Viridiplantae; phylum Streptophyta; class Magnoliopsida; order Fagales; family Juglandaceae; genus Juglans; species Juglans microcarpa x Juglans regia. The sequence continues at coordinate 3,700,728 of NC_054605.1, forward strand.
TTCATTTTGGGGTTTAAAGAGGATTTGGTTTGGGTTTGAGATGCTATCAAACCCAAATCTAATTTTTCTTGACCCAATCAAATTTTCAAGGTTTAAAGAATTGAATAATGATGTCATAAAATGAATTTGTGGGATTAGTATGTGAAAGTGATTTAATTGAGTAATTAAACACAATGTTAGAAATCGGGTCCAATAGGGTTTTTAAATCAAGTTTAGGGTTTGGGGTAACAATTTAGGGTTTCAATTTCCTCCAAGATTTTGGGGTTTCAAATAGGTTCCAACTATTTAGGATTTCACTATGATTGAAACTGTCTTTGAGTTGACACTAAATGGATGATTAGATGGATTAGGGTTTTGCTTAGGTGGCGTGATCATCTTGATTTCCTTCACATTTCCATCTCATAGTTCCTCTTGGTGCCAAGTGTCCAATACTATTCACCAAGTGTGACTAAGATCTTGTCAATTATCTAAATAAAATTTCTCTAACCTAATTTGAACATTCCACACTATGATTTTGAAAACATTGCACTTTGTACTACTATCGAGGTTACTATTCACTCCAGAAAAGGTAAAAATAAACTTTGCACTTTAAAATCCTAAATATACAAACTAACCTAACTGTGCAATTCGTTTATCGAAATTCAACCATGAAGTGCCTCAAAATAAACAAAGCGTGTTTTTGAACAAGTGTTTCGTTCGAAAACAGATAAATGAGTTTATTGCGCCATAGATCCTAAATATTCCTCAAGTCTAATGGCATAGACCATATCACATTTTGACACTTCTAATTACCTAAAATAAATGAAGTTGTGCTTGTTGCACCATAATGAGTGGTAACATTGACTATGCTGACAGACTAAAACCTACGCGATTGGTTGATTCATAAAAATTAAGGAGTTTTCACAAGGTTTCTAAAGCCTATAGAAATCCCACCATTCCACCATTGAGTTTCTAGCGGCCTGTTACATCCTCCCCTCCTAAAAAAAATATTTTGTCCTCCAAATTGATGTAAGTACTAACAATCAATACTACTAAGGAGAAGATGCTGCTCACCAAGACTACTGCCCATCATTGGATATATCGTCGTTGGTCAGTGTCGATGGTGGTGAGTCAATATCCATCAGCATGACGTGCTGGGTAGCAAAACATGTCATCGTCCGAATCATACACCACGTTATGTCCTGGGCCAGGATGTTGCTCGACCTCTTCGTCGTCGTTTTCTAGTAAATGTCCTCTGGGAGTCAATGACATTGATGGTCTTGATGTTTTGGTTTTAGGATCGGTGGTTGTGGCGCTCTCCTTTGCTGCTCGGCTGGACTAAGCTCCATCCTGTGCCACCCTCGCTTAAAGCTATCTCGATCCATCCACGTGGTCGAGTGAAGAGGCAGATTACACTCCTTGTGAGGCAAGACCTTCCTCTGATAGCCTATACCATTCCTATCTATATCCATCACATGAGTACACAAGGCAGCAAGTACCCTATAAAAGGAGAATATAACACTCACAATGTTACTGTCAAACTTGACAAGTTCTAGGCTAACTATCTAGGACACTGAATCCTTGCTTAAGCGAAATTACTACTTTCCTTGCTACTCAAAGAGTTATTCACCACACATGTTTCTACTGTTGAGATTCTGCCATTCCTTAACTCTCTCTCTCTCTCTCTCTCTAAACAACAATTTGCACTGGAATCCTTTTACAAAGTAGGTTAAATCGTACCGGCATACTCTCTAAATCTAAAACTTCAAGTGTTCGCGCAATTCAGTTTGGAAGAATTTAATCCATATACAACTGAATTCACTTTCTCTATTTTCTCAAGGAATCCTATCCACCTAGGACTAGCTTACTTATTCATAATCAAAACGAATCGTTCCTCCACCTAGCTGGTACCTTGATAATCGTTCAGGTATTAATCTAATCTCAAGACTCTCTCTTACAATTGACATAGCTCTTCTATCCTTCATGAGCCGTCTCTTATTCTGACTCTAATAAAAAGGATTTGTTCCTACTGTTCACGTAAATCCTTAAGACTAAGATTTTACTCCCCACATATTTGTCTCCGATATAAGGGTGAAACAACTATAATAAGTGAATCCTATTAAGGCCATCCCAAACACTTTACTCTCTGAACACAAATTTTATTGCCTTTTCAGAATCAAGACAAACTCTAAATACGTGGAATACTAATTCATCAACCTTCAATATCCTTCCTCGTATTACTAAAAGGTATTATATATCTACACTGGTATGAACAATAATACTCCTAATGAGAATTATTGCTCTTATCCCTTGGTAACAATTCGGATTACGATATGGACTCTCGTGCAATACCACAATCACTAAAAACAGGGACTCGCTTGAATCAAACAGTGTACAACTTACAAACTTCAATGACTTGACATTACCCCAAAACAACAATAATGCAATAATACCGTCAATTGCAATAAAAACAACCTTAACTAAGCTTAACAATACATAAGTTTTAGAAAAATACCAATGACGATGCCAACTCCTTTAGTTCCTGGGGCGTCAGCAATCGCATCTCCCTGGAATTCTATAACAAGCCACTTGACATAAGGTGAAGTGGCTTTGGCAACGACGTTTATCAACTCTTGGTAGTTCTCAATCCTATAACAAGCCACTTGGCTGCAAATTCTTGGTTGAAGTTCTCCCTGGAACTTTTGTGCTTGCATCTTCTCTGTAGAAATTAGGTGAGGTGCGAATCTCCCCAAAGCCATAAAATTGACAGTATACTGCTCCACAATCAAGCTACCTTAGGATAGAGATACAAACTCTTGCACCTTTTATTGTTTAACTGAATACGGGAAGAATCCATTGGCAAATTCCTCCTTGAATCTTCCCCAAGTCAAAGCGGCTAGAGTTCCCAACTCCCTCACTAGAAGCTGCCTCTATGTATCCCGCAAAACGAAAGCTTCTTCTTGAAAAAGGTACCCAGTGTATACTACCTTATGTTCCTCCGTGCATCTGCAGATCTCATGTGTCCTTTTGAGATCAATAATCCATTTTTTTGTTTTCAGATGTCCTTGATTACCAAAAAAATTTGGATAACAGTGGATCAGGAACTTCTCATATGAACAACCCCTAACTTCGGGTCTAGGTGCATGCCCTTGCTGCTGTTGTTGACATCGAAACCCATCAGTCAGCAGACGTATTGTTTTAGTGAATCTTTGTCCTTCATCCATTGGAGGATTCTGATCTTCCTGGTTGTTATCTCCACCAGGGTTCCTAGGTAATCTACCACACGTCATGTGTTACTTCCTTAAACACATGTGTACATGTATTAGATAAACATACAAACTCTTATACTCAGGAAAAGCCTAAGGAAAAGAGTAAAATTTCAATCATATAGTACAAGTTCCTAGGGACATTTGGGTTTAACCCAGCGTCGTATTGCTCTGATACCACCTGTGATGCCCCCAGATTCCACTTGGGTTTGAATGGACTCTAAAGCATTGGGACATGCAACACACGGTTACCTGTCCCCATTCATGACAATTAAGGATGTAATGCACCTAGCATGCATCTAGTAATATGCAATACTTGCAGCAAATATTTTTTTTTCTTTGAGCAATATTATGTACCAAAAGTTATAACGCCCCGTCTCCGAAGGTCCGGAGAGTTAACTCATGTTACCTAATGGTCAACTCCATCACTACTAATATACTTTCAAAAGCTCCAAATCAAACGTGAACACTTCCAATTTAATTAACCACACAAACTCATATATCAAATCCTCGATACTGTAATCCAAAAATATTGACTTCTCTACATGTCACTTAAACTCACATTTCAACAATATAATTATAGACTCCAAATTTCCAATACTATAAAGAAATTTTGATTTAAACTAATTTCATCAATATAATCAATTCTTTAGAATACCAAGTCATCAAAACACAATGAAATTTCTTTACAAAAATCGCCAATACTCATCTTTCTACTCTTAATCCCCCATTCTTAAGTCATCTCACCCAATGCTTCATAGTCTTGATCCCCAACTGAAATATCCAAAATCATATAAAAATATTGTGAAGATAAGGGATTTGTTATCAACAACTCAGTAAGCAGAGAACAAAATATTTTTCTCATAATGCATAATCAGAAAACTTGTTTTCAGCATGCAAAATCGAAACATGTTACCAAAAATATAAGAGTGAAACTTTCAAAAAACATTCATATTCAAAATCCCTTTGGCATAGCATAACTGAAGATTTTCATCTTATCTTATCATATCAGAACATAGACCATGTTTAACCTCCCTGGTAGGGTTGTGCATTCTTCGGAAAGCCAAGCAGAACATAAATCACCATAAACATCCACCATAAACATAAACTACTATTATATCTTGTGGTGAGCTAGATGTCACTATCATATCCCTTGACAAGGCCAGAGACCAGGTCACTATTGTATCCAGTGACAGGGCCAGAGGTCACTATTGTATCCTGTAATAGAGTCAAAAGTCACTATTATATCCAGTGACAGGGCCATAAGTCACTATTATATTCCATGATAGGGCCAAAGGTCACTATTATATCCCGTGACAGGGTCAGAAGTCACTATTATCTCCCACGACAGGGCCGTATATTAGAGTAAAACAGAATCAGAAACACATATCAGAATCAGAATCAAAGTCAGAACATAATCAGAACGTCATGCCAAAAGTTTTTCAGATGCCACATCATACTAAAACAGAGTACTGAACAAATTCAGATCATTTCACATTTTTCAAAACAGATTCAGAATATTTTCACATCACATGCAAAAATTATCAATTTTCATATTTGCCCATATTTTTTTGAGTTCAATAATAGAATGTCAAAAAATAAACTCATGTCTAAATCAATCATGACAGAAAATACTTTATTCTTATACAGAATTTTATGAGTAATGCAGAACAAATATCCGAGGTTGTTTCACCTTTCTTTTCATAACACAACATAAATATTTTCAAAATTAACCTCAGCCCATTTTATTTTTATACAAAGTTTAGTATAGGAATCCCGCTTACCTGACTCTTGCAGAGAGTTACTAGAGCATTGAACTTGAGCTCTATCAATGACAAGACCTAAACAGAAAATTATTCACTAACGTGTTAATACTCCATATAAATACGAATTCAATAAAACTAACTAAATTCTATGATTTTATTCAGCCCACACTTGACAACATTTTGCTTCGGTTTCAATACATACTCACACAAAACCTCCAAAACATCAACCCAACACGCCATGTCTAACCAATCAGCTCACTTTCATAACAGATTACGACATTGACAGCCCATAATCGTCGTAACCTAACACGATCCTCCATAACACAAGTTCAACAATCAACATTAATTGAAATTATAACACCTAACAATTACAATACCGCCACACCATATAGTCTAAATAATCATATTTATCCACCCAAACGACCATTTATCAATTCCAATAGTAACTTAAACATCTACCATAACGAACGTTAAACTCAAAACACAAATATTTAAATCCGAAACAGCAAACCGGATTGCAGAAGATTTGTTAGTGCAAAAATATATTTAAATCTCAATAAATTCTTTGGAAAATTACTTACAATGCTAACATATAATTTTTTAAGGATCAAGGAGGTGCTAGAGGTGGCGGCACAACAACATAACGGTGTATTTTGGACTATAGCCATGGGTCTAAAAAATTTAACTTTTAAACGGGGACAAAAAAAGACTCGAAAGGGCTAGGGAAGGACTTAGGAGTGTTGGTAAAGCTACTGGTAAGGCGGTTGGCCGTGGGTAGTAGTTGAAGGCGAAAACACCCAAATCAAAAATGGGGATGGAGGGGCTTCAAGGGTGGCAGATCGGAGCTGGGAAAGTGTGGTTTGGATGGCTGGAGGGCCGATGGTGGTGTGGTGAAAAGCTAGTGGCCAATGGTGGCACGATGGCGGCACGCGAGCTCAAGGGTGCTGCGTCTTGGAGCCAAGCGTGGAGGCAGACAACGGCGAGGGAGGAGTTGAAATGGAGGGGGAAGGCCGCCGGCTGAAAGGGAAGAAAATGGGAGGGGCGGTGTCGCTGACGGATAGCACACAGTGGCGCACTGGGCGGACGAATAAATGATCGGGGGAGAGGGAGGGGTGTCACGCAGGAGAAGAAAAGTAGAGGAAAATAAGGAGAAAAAAGAAAAGAAGAGAAGATGGAAAAGAAAAAAAGAGGGAAAAAAGAAAAAGTGAGGGAAATAAATGAGGTCCAATCCTCACAACTTGGGTCATAAAAATTGATCCAATGAAAAGAATTTCAAAACAGTAAGTTGAATAAAATAATTTAAACGCAGTGACTAGTCAAAATAAAATAATAATAAAAATCCAACAATACAATAATTTTAAAGTCCAACATTAAACTGATTTAAAGTAAAGAGCAATTTAAATGCAAAACAATAATTAATACCAAGAAAGCACATCATAATAAATTTCACAACTTAAAAAATCATAGAATAAATCCAACAAGAAATTCGATAAATTTAAAATAAGAGAACCAATATTTAAATTAATTAAACTAATCTTTCAATTAAAATACACTAAAATACGAGGTATCATAGAAGTAATATATCTCAAAACATAAACATGCTTCATAAAATTCACATGATAGCTGGTATCCAAAAGTTACAATACTTGCTCAACAAGTCTATAACATAAAGAGTACTGGAAACAGAGTTCCCTAAGTACATGTAAAACTAAGGTAACTACTAGGCTATCCATCAAGTAGCTCGTGCAACTCAGTCAAGGATGTCATAATACTATCGATGAAATGGATCATCGAAGCGATGGGCTCCACGTCTTGCTTGTCTAGTCGACCGCCTTCAGACGATCTTCTACTGCATCTATTGATCCTAGCACATGATCTACCATTCAGGGCTGAAAACCACTCACTATTTGTACCTTTTTGTGACCTAATCACCACCTATCAAGGTGTCACTCAAGCTCATACTTCACTTTTCATAAGTTTATTAGGCATGCAAGTTATCCTTTCACTCATTTCTTCCCTTTTAATTTACGTTCTTGGAGAGAAAACTTAGAAGCTCTCTCGAGCAGTTTTCTGAGCCTTTTTGCATGCGGTTTTTGAAACCCTTGTAAATATTATCTCAAACCTTCCTTCATAAAAGTTGATTATCTTTGAGTCTAATTTCTGTGTGTACCTTTTGAGTTTGACTTCATGGTCATTTGTTTCGCAAAACCTTATTTGAAGCATGGAAAGGCCAATCTGGGCGATAAACTGGATAGTATGTTGTATTTTGGAGTTTTTGACCAAGTTAATGGACAAATCTTAGTCTGAAATTTTTAGGGAGTGTTTTTAACATGTTTATATGGATGTTTTTTGAGGATTTATTGCATGATTAAAGCTTTTGATGAAAGAATCTCTTAGATCTAAAAGGTTAGAAACTGGAAGAGAAAGAACAGTTTTTGTTTTAAGAAAGTTTAGATCTTTTGTCTTTTATGGTTTATTCTTACTCCAATAATTTTGATAAATTTATTTGATGATTCTAAGCCTTTTATATACATGTTAGGATGCTATTTTGAGGATTTTTAATGTTAGTTTCAAATATATGAATTTTTATGCAAGATAATACTTGGTTCGGTCAAAAGTTTGATGATTTCGGCTAGATACATGTTTTGGTTTACTTAATGTAATTTTAAATTTAATGCTGGGATATACTTTAGGAAATTTTTTTAAACCATATGATGTTTTGGTTTAAAGATCTCATCATGGCATGCCTTAGATCAAGTGTTTGATGAAAGCAAAGTTTAGAAACAATTTTGTTTTTTACTAGTGTTTGGAGCCAAGTAATTCAAGTGAGATTTTGTGATTTTTGGTGACTTTGATCTATTGATTCAAAGAATGTTAGTTCTTATAAATGTGTTTTGAACATGTTAGAAGAAATATTTAGACTTTTGGAAGTTCTTAGAGATGTTTTAAAAAAGGTTAAAACCTTGACATTCAGGGGTTTGTGCTGTGGTTAAAAGTTTGGATCTTTTGCTTAATAAGTTTTGTGTTTATGAGAAGTAGATTTTTCTGAATGTTTTAAGCATGTTTTTAAACTTAGGATATGAGAATCTTTATTGCAATATTTTAGAATGATCATGAGTTTTGGAGTTGCATGAAATTGCAACAAAATCAAGAGATATGGCCTTTGAAAGTTTCAGCCCTATGATATTTTTCGTAGTTGTGATTTGTTTTAAATTTTTCTAAGTTGATATTTGAGTTTAGACAAAATTTACTTGAGGAATGTAAATTTTGGTATTTTTGGAGTTAGGATGTGAAATCCTTAAGTTAGAGGGTAAAATAGTAATTTTACTCTACATTGACATTTTTTATGTTTGTAAGTTATTAGTGATAAAGCTTCTACCATTTATAGCTCCTACTTACATTTCTTGTGTTTCATGCTTCGGCTCGTAAAACGCGACGATCATTGTAAGTTAACTTCTAACCTATTGTCAGATTACTGTGTATATATGTTGGTGGGAAACTATTGGTTATTTATTTATGTTATCATATATGCCATGCCATGTCATGTTACTATATGTTTTTCTGTTACACATATTATATTTTGTCATGAAATATTTATTTATTACACATTATATTCTGTAATGAAATAATTATCTGTTGCACATTATGCCACGTCACGTAATGTTTATCTGTTACATGTTATGTTATGTCACATAACGTTATCTGTTATATATTATGCCATGTTATATAATGTTATCTGTTACACATTAGGCTATGTCACGTAATATTTTCTATTACACGTTATGCCATGTTACATATTGTTTGTCTATTTCATGTTACGCCAAGTCATTCATCTCACTTACATATCATGTTACGTTACTTTAGTTTATTTGTCTTTTTGTTCATGTCACGTTATGTCTCAAGTTCGGAGTATGTCTCCAAAAGTCTATTTTTCAAGTCTAGTCATGTTATCTCCACATACAATTAAGTTATTGTTCAATTCATTGTTATTCTGAAACATTTTGGTAACCTTATGAGACAAGACTAGAACTATTATGGTAACTCCATGAGACAAGACTAGTACTATTATGGTAATCACATGAGACAAGATTACTCTATTATGGTAAACCCATGAGACAAGATTACATTATTATGGTAACCCCATGAGATAAGACTACCGTATCATTACAGTAACCCTATGAAATAAGAATATCATTACGGTAACACCATGAGACAAGAACATCATGGTAACTCCATGAGACAAGAATACATTTCAAATTCATGTTATTTCATGTTAAGATCATGTCCAAGTTAGTTCACGTTAGTTCATGTCATGTCAAGTCAAGTCTCAATTCAGTTCATGTCAAGTTTCATGTTTAGTTTAAAGCTCAGTTTCACGTCACGTTTATTTCATGTTCAGTTCATATTTCAGTTCACGTTAAGTTTATGTCCAAGTCAATTCACGTTAGTTCATGTCATGTCAAGTCAAGTTTTAGTTCAGTTCATGTCAAATTTCATGTTCAGTTTCACGTCACGTTTATTTCACGTTCAGTTTAAGTTCAATTCATGTTTAGTTCTCGTTCAATTTTATGTCATGTCTAGTTCACATAAGCTCAGTTCTTCTCATGTCAGTTCAAATCATGTTAGTTCATGCTATGTTATATGTTAAGTCACATCATGCTTATTTATGATTATGATTATGTATTCATGCATTTATTGCGATGCCTACATTTCTAAACTGTATGTTAAGTTATCTGTTAACTTGATGAGATTTGTAATCAAATCTCACAATGGTAAATGGTAATCCTAATTACCATTCCCCTCAAAATGGTAGATCATGTGCTAGGATCAAGAGATGCGGTAGAAGATCGTCTGAAGGTGGTCGACCAGACAATTACCGTAGTTTTACATGTACTTAGGGAGCTTTGTCTCCAATCCTCTTTATGTTATAGACCTGTTGGACAAGTACTGTAACCTTTGGATACTAACTATCACATGAATTTTATGAAACATGTTTATGTTTTGGGATATATTACTTATGGTACATAATATTGCTCAAAGAAAAAAAAAATATCCGCTGCAAATATTACATATTGCTAAATGCATGTGAGGTGCCTTGCATCCTTAATTTTCATGAACGGGGATAGGTAACTTTGTGTTGCATGTCCCGACGCTTTAAAGTTTGTCCGATCCCAAGTGAAGTCTGGGAGTGTCACAGTTAATCTCCCCTTTAAGGTTAGCCACAGTTTCCAAGAGTTGTGTTGCAAGTCCCTTCAGCTATGTTGTAGGAACCTGGCTCTAATACCACTTATTGTGTAACCAACTACAAATAGACAAATAATTATGTAACTTCGAAGGTCCAGACCTCCAAAATGCACTCAGGCAAATTTGAATCATCATAACTTTCATTAATAGATAGTCAATATTTAAAGTACTCGAACTCCCAAATAACTTATAATTAACTGACAACAACTAATCCACTGACCCATTAACCCATTTCAAATAATAACATACTTATAGGCCACTACGCCTGTTAGCCCTAAAGACCAATTCAATTCTATAAGACCATCACACTACTCAACAACCTATGACTAAAACTGACATAACAACAAAATAAATGGATAGAGAGCAAAGTAAAGGCAGACCAACACATTAAATAAATGCTCACCACAAAGACAACACAAGCAACTTAAACACATTGGACATGTAACAGGTTGTTGCGGTTGTTGGACTACCGTTGGAATGTTTGTGCGATGGTGGTTTGGCCTAGGAGGAGACTAACCGTGGTGGCAGCTGTTGGTTGCGGACGAAGGCTACAGGCTGCTAGTGGTTTTGTCGTGGCTGAGGAGAACATGAGAGAAAGGGAGAAGAGAGAGCTAGAGGGAGACCAATGGGACAAGGAAGAGGAAGAACAGGGAGGGAGGGAACTTCCATGCGTGTCTTACGGTGGCTGGACAACCATGGAGGTTGTGGCCAGCGGTGTGCTCTCATGGTGATGTTGGGAGATTGTGGGGTTGCGGCCAAGAGAGAGAAAGAGAGGAATAGAGGGAGTGAGATACGGAGGGAAGAGAAGGATTGAGAGGAAGGGAGAGAGAGGCGTGGTGGCAAAGGTCTGAGGTTGTGCATCAACGGCGTAGCGGCTGAGAGCGGTGGTCGGAGCGAGAGAAGGGAGGAAAAGGGAGTGTAGGGGCACGAGCTAGGAGACAGTGGGAGAGGGGAAAAGAAAATGAAAGAGAGAGAAGAAAGAATAAAGGGAAGGGGATTAGGGTTTTGGGCAAACTCACCCTAGCCCTACATTTGTGGTTGATTTAAATCTAGAGATAAACCCAATGAATATAAAAGACTAACAGAAAATAAAGAGTAGAAAATAATTAGAAGGGAAATACACTATATTTTAAAACTAAACTTTTTTATTCTTGATTCAAAAATAATATTCTTGATCATAAAATAATATGACGAGTTTTAATAAAAAAAAGTTAGGAGAAATAAAATAATCTAAATAAGTGAATTTTTAAAACCAAACGTTTTCTTTGCCCGCCATGGTGAGTGGCAACAGAAACTGCCACCGGCCATTTTTGGGGTTTCTCATGGCAAGCCCCATGATATCCCTATGCTTCACGACTTTCAATGTGTCGTAGGCCTACCTCTAGTGACAGAAACCATCACTGGTGGCTTTTGGCATGGTGAGCATGAAATTGCCCCCCGTAGATTGCTGGCAAGGTCCTCCCACTAGCTTTTAGTATGTGTTGAGGCAATGGAGGGCCGGAAATAATTTCGTCGTTGTTGTCTACCTAGCCTGGTGCATCGAACGGTGGCCCTCCCTTGGTGAAAAGACGATGAACACCTATACCCCATCTCTAAGATTCGGGGTTCATGTGGTTGAGGTACACCATGCACCGTTCATGGATGAGCATCTGGAATGCTTGGTGGTGTGGAATCAACCGGAGAGTTCCTGGCATCACTGTCTGGCCGTCTGATTGAGTGGTCGGACTAGGCCCGTGCTGTGGCAGCTTGCATAACATAACGGATGCAATTTAGACAAAATTTAAAACAAAACAACTTGAACATTTTTATTATCGTGTTAGGTACACAATGCGTTCTATGGATCCATCATTCCTTCGGCTTGGTATCTTCTTTCTTTTCTCTTCTTGTTTCCGACCATGGATCAAGCCACATATCCCAACTTCATCCATCCACCCAATATAATGTTATTTCTTGGTTCTAATAATAGGCAAGTTTTGTAAGAAAAGTTATTAAAAAAGGTTACCATGGTATATACTTGTATAACATATAACATATTCATAATTTATATATATTATAATAATATGTTATACAACTATAACTTATGAGTTGCAGTGTTATCAATACATATATTAGGACCTACGGAGAAGGAAGGACATACTCTGTTACAAAAATTTAGCGCTAGGATAATACTTCATGAAAAAGGCATCTTAAACATTTAATCCAAAGTCATGGGATAGAGGATGGACGATGCCGTGGATGACCAGAAGTAAAACTTGCCAAAGACTAATGCTTCGAAAATTATATATCGCAATAGATAAATATGCGGTTCCTACCATCTCATCATTGATGTTGTTCTTAAAAACAGAAAATTTCTTCTCCAACACATTTTTAGTAATCCTCTTAAGTTCTTGGATTAGGAAGAGAATCAATCCCATCCTCTACATACATACCTACAGAACTTCCTTCCAGAACCGGATAGATCTATCAGTCCCTGAGGAAACAAAGGCTGCCTCTGTTGGTGAGTGCTCGAGCCAGCGGGGTGCCCCAATATGATTGGAGGGCCACCTTGCTACTTTCTCCGCCGTCATAGCATCCCAAATTACAATCTGCATCCCATCCAATATTCCTCAGTTGAAGCTCAAAACTTCTATAATTTACGAAGCATCCTCTTTCTATTTTATTGAGCCACCTCATCATTTTCTTTAATTAATTTTTCATTTTACTTTGTTGACCTATCCAAACCCTTCACATGCTAAAAAAACTTTTCATTGTATTGTCTTTATTACCACAATAAACCCACTTGATTTTTTGACATTAAGATAGAAAAAAAAAAATAAATGTTTCAAGACGAGAATTGTAACCTACCATTTATGATTACTATTTCAATAGAGGAAAAAAAAAAACTTGATCGTATAGCGGTTATTGATTTCCTATATTACTTGTCTTTGACTTTCCCACACTTAACTCTTCTATCATTTCATTATGAGTAATGCTAGATACAATCGTAGAGTGCGCAAACGTCGCGCAATCTTTCTAAAAAAGAGTGAGGTTTACTATTAAAAAATTAGTTTTTTTTTTATCATATTGATCTTATATTTACTCACTTTTTTCAAAAGAATTGTGCGGCGCTTGCGCATTTCACGATTACAAATATCATTTTTCTATCATTATTACTATTCCAATAAAGAAAACAATTATTCATCTTGTTGTAGATCAATACTTATCGTTATTCACCTATTTGACTTCCCCACCTCTTAACCATTATATTTTAATTATTCCCACATATTGCACGGTCAACGACTAGTTATTGAACTAAAAACACAGAGCAGCACAAACCTCATTGCTCAGTTCATCAATGGATAGAACAAATTCTTCAGTGTCATTGAAAACAGCCTGCAAAGAAAAGTTCAACACATCTGTTAATATGTACACATGATCCATAAAAACTATAGTACCAACCTTGCAATTTCTCAAATGACAGTAAGAAATATGGATTACTTGGATCTTCGAAAGAAAAATGATTGCCACAATACTACACATGCGAGTGAAGGCCAAAAGCAAAAGAAAAAAGGGAATATTGTGATGAACATTTTTTAGTACGTAATTAAATCCCTTTCCACTGGATTTTTTGAAAGCATTATTACTACTATTCACAGCAACTGGCCTGCAGGTTTGTCTCACCAATCAAGCTAGCAGATCTTTGCTGCATAAGGCATAAATTGCCCATTTTACTTGGATTCGATTAATTCATACATTGTCCCATTTATGTATCCAGTTTATACTAAGACGGGTTATGAAAACCAAACTAGCATCAAAATTCTAGTTTGACACCTGGAAATTCAAGTTCTCCCAAGTCTATACACCACATTATTAATTAGATCCTTGCTTCCAATTTTATAAATAGATTGCAAAATATAAACTGCAATGGGCTCTAAGTTCACTCATACCGGACAAATTCTTTGAAAACTACTTTGAGAATCATGCCACCCTTCCCTGTAGAAAACTACTTTGAGTAAACCACCTAATTTTTACACTCCATTTGAGGGTTGAAGGCCGGGACTTCTTTGCTAGAAATTAAAACAGAGAAAAGTTTCCACATAATCATGAAAATCTACATGCTTAGGAAACAGAACTTAGCTACAAAGAGTGTCTTTCTCCCAAGGAAATCAATAGAATGAGTCAACTATAAAAGAATCCAGACACATAGATGCCCAGTGCCAAGGAAGCTCAGTATAAACCCTTCAATGAAGACTTTCTGTACATGCCTGGCTTCGTAACTGCATATGTGTAGCTCCAACATATTGTTTTACCAATCTTCCAGTGCCAACTTCCCAAAGCTTCACAGTAGAATCCTTCCCGCAAGAGAGAACAAACCTAAAGGGCAACATGTGAGTCATATTCTAAAGCACATATGCAACAGTTGCAAAAGCAAATCTTAATGTATTTAACAAGTCAGTATAAAGGCAGACTAGCAATGCATATGGCGTCCATAGAATTGATTGCCAAAGAAGTACATGTATCCTCCATCCATTACGTTTCAGTGCTCTGGTCTTTACTGACACAAACTCTAAGGGACATCCTGTAAACTATGACCATGACAATGTTTTTATTTTCTTTTATTTTGATTTTTTGTTTTTGATGAGTAAGAGAGGACCATGTTTTTCATTCACAGCAATACATAAAGCAAAAAACAACTAGACTTTGAAAATGAAAGCTTATTACAATCATAAAAAAAAATGCCTGCAAGAGTAAGAAAGCACTAGGAGTTGAATTTAGAATCCTTGTTAATAACGTCACTGTCTTATTAGCATCTGTTTTTACCACAAATATCTTTCTCATTCCAGTTCCAGTGGTGCCTCTAAAGCTGAATACCTCAATTTCTACACATATGCATCCAACCGCACACATTCATTTTGCATGACGACTCAGAGCCAGTCCATGATGCCATACCTTTGATCTTTTGTAAAATTTGCACTAGTGGCCTCAGCCGTTCCATGTGCACTGACTATAGAGCGCACACAATTGGCAGTGACTCCATCCCATAACCGAACAGCACCATCTTTAGACGCTGTAACATACATGCCACCCGTAGATGAATACCTGACCTGCATGACCAAATACATGGAATTGACTCACTTAATGCCACCGATTTTATTGGTGAAATTTGGAAAACTGATGCTTGTGAGCATGAAGATGACTGGGAGTTGACCATGCCTGATTTATGGCTCCATTAACACCAATCTCGGGAACATTCGATGATAGATAGCATTGAAAGGTATTCACATCGTACAGGTGTGGAATTGGATGGTCAGTTCCTGCATTTTGTTTTTTACCAGCAAATTTTTTTAATCAGTAAATATGAATTTTATTAAAATAGGCAAAGCCAAGTACACAGGACACACAAGAGCAACACATATGCATGAGTGTCTAAAGATACAAGGAAATCATGTACGTTCATGACATTAAAGTCTATTACAATCGACCAATGGAAAAGCATGAAAAAATAAAGTTCTAATCTCGTCCATTGTGTGTTCAGGATTCGCACAACTTCGACCATTCCTCTCCACCCATATGCACCACCCATAGACAGATCAGTATCATCTTCCACATAGCTGCAATTTGAGCGGTACCTCGGGATACCTTGCCAGCTGGCCAAATAATCCACAACCCTTCATGGCATCACCCAATGGAGCCTCGTTCGAGCAAATATATCATTCCACAAATTCATGGCTATGCCACAATGCAGTAATAATGATCCACTGACTCCCCACTGTTCTTGCACATATAACACCAATCTAAAATAATGAGTCGGTGTTTCCGTAGGTTATCTAAGGTGAGAATCTTCCCTAATGAAGCTGCCCATACAAAAAAAGAAGCTTTTGGGGGGGGGGGGGGGGGGGGGGGGGGCATAGTTCTCCATATGTTCTTCCATGGTTACGTTCTTGTAGAAAGTTTCATAAGGGACTTATAATAGGACTGTACAGTAAATCTTCCCTTCTTGGACGGTGTCCACAAAATCGTATCAGCTCCTCCGTTCACTCTACAATTATATACAAGATTGAAGAAATCTGTATGTGTCAATTTCCCGGTCTTCGGCAGCTCTGAGGAACGTGATATTCCATTGGAGAGAGCAACTAGAGAGATCTATGAGTTATGCTACTGAAGCCTCTTGTCTTCGTGCAATGCTGTATATTGTTGGATAGGCTTTCTTAAGGATCAATCTCCACACCATAGATCAGTACATAATGTAACTTTGAAACTATCCCCAACTGCAAAACGTGTGTATCAATGAATGTTTATCCAACCTCTTCTGATGTGTTTCCAAAGCCCCAACCCATGTGGTCCGCTCACCTCATTCGAGCACCATCCTCCCCACAATTGACCATATTTTAAACCTATGATAACTCTCCACAAAGCTCCCCTCTCCTCGTGGTATCTCCATAACCACTTACCCAATAAAGCCTTGTTGAAAATTAACAAATTCCGAATTCCCAGCCCGCCTTCACGTATTGGGGTATAGACTGTAGCCCAATTCACCAAGTGAAACTTGAATTCTTCATCTATTCCCCCCCATAGGAAAGCTCCTTGCAACTTCTCTAACTGATAAACCACCTTTGCATGGTATTGGAAAAAGATATAAGAAGTAGGTAGGTAAGTTGGAAAGAGTACTTTTTATCAACGTAACTCTGCCACCTATGGACGAATAAATGCTCTTCCAACTCAGTAGCTTCCGCTCCATTTTTTCCAACACTCCGCCCAGATGGACTGCAACTTAAAGGAGGCCCAAGGGAAGACCGAGATACTTTAGTGGCGAGGTGAAGACTTTGAGATTCACATTCAATCCCGATGCCACTGCAAAACAAAGTAAAAAAGCCCGCAAAACTTGAATGTGATAGTGACTAGCCGCAAAATACAAGAGTATCATCCACAAATAGGAGGTGGGTCACTCAAGTGTGCCGATTATTGCATCCCCTATTACAAAGCCAGATAGAAATCCACCTTCCACAAGACCTGCAATCATTTTACTAAAAGCTTCCATTATGAAAACAAACAGTAGTGGGGATAGGGGATCACCTTACCTCAATCCCCCTAAGCTTCCGAAGAAGCCCATTGGAGTACCATTCACCAAAATGGAGCAGCGTACGGTGGATATACAAAATTTGATCTGAGAGCACCATCTCCCTCCAAGTCCACACCTCTCAAGCATGTGTAACAAAAAATTCCAGTTTACTCGATTATATGTCTTCTCCATGTTAAGTTTGCATAATAACCCAGGAACACCCGACTTGATGCGACTCTCCAAGCATTCATTGGCAATGAGGATAGAATCAAGGATTTGCCGACCTCGCATGAAGGCATTCTGGGCTTGGAAATGATCTTCTCCAATAGCATACTCAATCTATTAGCCAAAACCTTGGAAAGAATTTTGTACATTCCACTCACCAAGCTAATAGGGCGAAAATCCTTAATCTCCACCACTCACGGCTTCTTTGGAATGAGCAATGAAAGTAGCATTAAGGCTTTTTCAAAAGTACCTCATTCATGAAAGTCATGGAAGAAGCTCATGATGTCCATCTTTAACTACTTCCCAACATGCCTTAAAGAAAGCCATAGTGAACCCATCGAGACCTAGAGCTTTATCACCTGCCATAATTCGCACTACATTGCAAACCTCTGCCTCCTCAAATGGTCTCTCTAGCCAACTTGCTTCCTGGTGATCAATCGACTAAAAAATAAGACCATCCAGACATGGTCCCCAAGAGAATTGTTCCGAAAGTATTCATAGAAGTTGGTAATATGATCCGCAATCTCAGATGGATTCGATGTAATCCTCCCATCTACTAATAATGACTCAATGACATTGTGCCTTCCATGTGAGTTAGCCATGCGATGGCATAACTTGGTGCATTTATCCCCTTCTTTTAGCCATAAAGCCCTCGATTTTTGTCGCCATGAAGTCTCTCTCATTAAAGCCATCCTTTCAATATCCGATGCCATCTGCTGTTTGTGAGTCTTCTATTCTTCTATGAGACCCCTCTCCTCCTCTACGTCCTCCAAAACTTGTAATTCGTTGAAGATGGACTTTTTCGGTGTTCCACATTTCCAAAAACCTGTTCATTCCTTTTTTTCAAGTCCTCCTTGAGAGCTTTTAGCTTGTGAGCCAACACATAACTAGGGTTGCCCTGTATACGATAGGATGACCACCATTGTCTAACTCTCTCAACAAATCCCTCTGATTTCAGCCACATATTTTCAAACTTAAAATATCTTTTACCTCCCTGAAAGCATCCACAATCAATGAGAATGGGAAGTGATCCAAACACAACCTTGGGAGCCATTTCTGGATTAGCTCCGGAAAATGTGCTTCCCACTCGGGCGAAATGAGGAATCTATGAAGTCTTGACCAAGCTGGATATTCTCTATTGCTGGACCATGTGAAATTGCCACCAACTAGAGGGATGTCGAGAAGGTCTTGCTCATAGATAAAGTCGGGAAAACCGCCACTGCTGAACTAGAGCTAGGACCTCCTACTCGTTTGCTTGGAAAGTGTGTGACATTAAAATCTCCCCCAATGCACCAAGGAAATCTCCATTGGCTACAAAGTCCAGCCAAGTCATCCCACAAGCCTCTTCTCTTGGTATTAGAATTAGGACCATAAACACCGGCGGAAGACCATTGATAACCATCTTCAATATTCTCGAAAGAAGTAGCCATCGTATTTTCCCCCACACACTCATCCGTCTTTTCAACCACCCTTTTATCCCACATTACCAAAATACCTTCCGAAGCCCCCTTAGACGGCAAATGCTACCATCCCACATGACAACAATTCCACAAACTCTATATTATGGTTAGGGAGATGAGTTCCATTTTTGTCTCTTGTAAACATACCACATCCACTTTCCAGCCACGAAGCTGATTTTTGACTTTGGTGCACTTCTCTCTCTCGTTCAACCCCCTTACATTCCACGAGACAATTTTGAGCTTCATAAAATCACCAATTTTGCCCTCCCCTTCATCCTGCCACGACTTGCACTTCTTTTGTAATTCACCGAGCAAGTCGCTTCAATTCCCTTGCCCTCTTCTTGTCTGAGTGGCATTTCCTAGCTGAATTGAACTATCCAGCTTCGATCGCAACAAGTAGAGCCAAAAACTAATCTTCAAAGCTAATGCATGGGAGTCCTACACACATTTGGATCTACTTGGCTTTAAGTAGGACCCAATCTGAAGCTAAAGTTTGGTCTTTCAGCGGGATGATTGAATTCAAAGGGGTAGGCTCATCCTTGAATTCCATATTCATATCATCTGCTACCACCACCTCCTTATTATTGTGTATGGAGACTCTAGGTGTGAATATTACCAAAGTGCCAGTCTCGGCTTGGGTATCCTGAACACCCAATGTCTCATTATTGTCCTCCATTGGCATCTCAGTTACCCTTTGATGTTCCAGTGCACACAACGCAGCAGTGGGCCTTCCCTCTGTGACAAAGAAGGTCGCCAACTCATTCTGCCTCTCTTCCTCTGCCCAAGATCCACTTTCAATTGAAAATGAGCTTTCTCGCCTTCTAACATAGTCGGCGCTGTCAACTTTGGCAAGCTGACGTCCAGCGACACCCCCCCCCCCCCCCCCCCGGTTGCCTACCCCAGGCGAAGGGTTCTATGAGCATCGGCTCCTTCTGACCCTCTTCCACTGCCCAATAGCCACTCTCGGCTTCAAGCTCCATCATCGGCCTCAACTCTGGCAGCCCATTGTCGAGGGTTCCTCCCACCATGTGGCCTGCGTTCGGCGATGCTCTCTGTGTGGTCGCCGGGTTGCTTAACCCGCTAGTGTTCTGTATTTTTACCAGCAGATTAAGAGTGATGCATGATTAGATTTCTAAAATAGAAATTGAATCCAGCCTCACTACAACTTTGCAACAATATCAAAAAAAATTTTGTTGTGTTTCCATAGTTCATCATAAATTAGGTTGACAGCACACGTGTTTTTCATAGAATTTTGATTAAACATCAACTAATGTAGTGAATTAAAAATCAACTAGTTCAAAAGATGTTTAATTATCAAATATAAATATACGAATGAAGAATGTATTACCTGCTAAAAGAAAATCTCCAGAAGGATGAAAAGATACAGAACGCACATTATGTGTATCCTGCATTGCTACAAATAAAAACAAATTATGAAAAGAATGCCAACCTATTCTTAAGTTATAAATTTGAAGCCAAATACAAGAACCATGCTTCTATCAAAATTACAAGCAAGACCTGGATGACTCTGAATGCCCTCTTTGCGGTCATTTTGGAAAAGTCAAAGAACCTGAGAATGTAACAGAGAATGATGGATGTCAAAGTCCAAGTCAAGTATTGTTTTTCAACAAAAGAAGATTGTAGTGTTTAAGCAAGAAGAAAATATATTATAGCTAAAAATGAAGACAGCTTCAGATATGATTAAACAACAAAATTCATACTTTATAGTGTGATCTTTGGCCCCAGATATCAGAACAGTATTTTGAGGATGAAAATCCAAATCATTGATTGGCTGCAATTGCATTAGAAAAGCATTAGAATGTATGTGGGCAGGCATGATGACGTCATCTATTCATATTCCAAAACAAGACAAAGGGAAAAAAAGATGAAATGCTAAAGCTCATTTAGTGATTAGAACAAACTTGATCTAACCATTAACATTCTGATCTAAATCAAGCCTAAACCTTAACTTTGAGATAGCATACAGAGGAAAATTATAAACTCTTGATGTATGATGTTTTGTGATGTGTACTTTGATTAAAGAAGCAAAACCTTAACAAAATAGTTCTCCTTACTTATAGAAAAAAAATAGTTCTCTTGCACCATTTAAGATGACCATAGGTACAATTCAACAGAATGTCAACAAAGATAGAATTTTTTTTTTTTCCCAATAAGTATCAACAAAGATAGGTTTATGGTGGAAAATAGATAATTGATTCCCTCAATCTTTGGTATATTAGGAAACCTATATATTTGTATCTTTGACTTCCCTAGGATTAGGGGATAACCATTAAGGAATCCCACTGATATAGAATTCTGTTGTAGGAAGGAAAGTTTCCTATTTTATTTCCTTGTAATTCGCTTTGTAAATCAGCCATGTAATCGTACATATAGTCTGTGTAAGGCTACAATTGAAATAATACAATCGATTCATTTTTTCCCACATGGTATTAGAGCTTTAGGCTCTTTTCTGGGATTCTTGGCCTCCATTGCCGTGAATCAATGTCTGAAATCAAAGTATCCAATACTATGGCACAATCTGAGGACGCCCTTTCACATCAGTCATCCGATGACCTGCAAAACATTCAGGCAGCATATAGGCTGAACGGAAAGAACTACTTGAAGTGGTCCCAATTTATTTGAACCTATTTGAAGGGAAAGGGAAAGCTTAGCCATCTCCTAGGGACTGGACCGAAGGAAGGAGATCCACAGTATGATGCGTGGGATGAAGCAGATTCCATGATTATGTCATGGTTATGGAATTCGATGAACTCGGAGATTAGTGACACTTGTATGTCTTTATCCACAGCTAAAGAAATCTAGGATGCCGTTCAACAGACGTACTCGAAGGCCTGTGATGCAGCTCAAGTATACGAGATCAAGGTCAAGACCAGTGCAACTAGACAAGGTAGTAAAACTGTAACCGAATATGCCAACTTGCTGAAAAATCTGTGGCAGGAACTTGATCATTACCGGTGCATAGAGACTAAATGTGCATCAGATGCTGCCATCTTAAAAAGTTTTATTGAAAAGGATCGAGTCACGACTTCGCAGGACTCAACGTAGAATTCGATCAGGTCAGGGTCCAAATTCTCGGCAAAAAAGAGGTACCATCTCTCAATGAGACTATCTCTCTGATTCGTGCCGAGGAAAGTCGTATGGGAGTTATGCTGGAACCCCAAGTTCTGGAAGGTTCAGCCATGGTGACTAAAACAGAGCAGCAGCCAATACAATAGAACGTGAAGAGAGATCCATCGAGAAACTCAGGACAAGATAACAAAGATGCCCTCTGGCGCACTTATTGCAAGAAACCACGGCATACTAAACAAAATTGTTGGAAGCTGAATGGTAAACCACCAAGCAAAGAATGGGGTTACCAAGGAGGATCGCAGAGGAATCCAAACCAGGCCTACTTCACCACAACTCAACCCACAAATCAGCAACATCAAGAAAATTCCCAAAATCTAGTTGAGATCAATAAGGAAGAGATCGAGAAATTCAGGAGACTTTTGGGATCATTGGAGAAGCCTACAAGTGCATGTTCTCTTGCACTCTCAGGTGAGTTCTCTATTTCTCAAGGATTAAATGTCTCAGATGAACCTATTAGGAATCTATGGGTTATTGACTCAAGAGCCACGGATCATATGACTCACTCTTCACTACATTTTAACACTTATACCCCATGCCCAAGCAATCGAAAAATATCTGTTGCCGATGGTTCTCTCACTACAGTAGTTGGTCTAGGGGATATCCGTGTCAATCCATCTCTTATCCTAAAAAATGTTCTTCATGTCCCCAAATTATCCACCAACCTAGTATCCATCCAAAAACTAACTCAAGATATTAACTGCAATGTGGTTTTCTATCCCTCTTACTATGTATTTTAGGACCGGGATTCGGGGAAGAGGATTGGACTTGCTAGGGAGAAGGAAGGGCTCTACTATCTTGAGGAATCAGGCATATCAAATATTGTCAGGAATAAATTATCTCTGTCACTGTTATCATCATCCAATAGAGACACCATTTGGCTTCATCATTTTAGACTAGGGCACCCATCATTTCGAGTTTTAAAAACTATGTTCCCTTCATTGTTTAAAGGGCTGAATTTTGAACCTTTTTTTTGTGATGTATGTGAGTTTGCAAAACATAAATGTGTACCCTTTCCAATAAGTGATGAGAGAAGTTCAGTTCCATTTGCTTTGATTCATAGTGATATATGGGGACTCTCCACAGTTTCAAATGTTTCAGGTTCATGATGGTTTGTCTCTTTTATCGATGATTGCACTAGAGCCTCTTGGATCTTTCTCCTCAAAACCAAATCTAATGTAAGCAATGTGCTCCCAAATTTTCATAACATGGTTCAAAACCAATTTGGTGTTAAAATCAAAAAATTTAGATCGGATAATGCACGGGATTATTTCAATCGTATCTTATCTCCTTACTTCCAAAAAGAAGGTATTATCCATGAATCCTTCTGCATTAATACCCCACAACAAAATGGCATTGCTAAGAGGAAGAATGGTCATTTGCTAGCCACAACCAGAGCCTTCCCTTTCCATCAAAATGTTCCAAAAACTTATTGGGGGGAAGCTGTACTCACAGCTACATATATCATCAACCGACTGCCATCAAGGGTGCTAGGGTTTAAAACACCAAAGGAGACACTTTCTCAGTTTTATCCCGATCTAAGAATAACAAATCATCTCAATCCACGAATTTTTGGTTGCACAGCTTTTGTTCATATTTATAGCCATCAAAGAGGAAAACTGGATCCAAGAGCAGTTAAGTGTATTTTTGTAGGGAATTCATCAACCCAAAAGGGGTACAAGTGTTATGATCCACCTACCAAGAAGTTCTTTGTTTCTATTGATGTCACCTTTGAGGAGCAACAATCATACTTTACTCAGCCTTATCTTCAGGGGGAGCCCTTGTCATTCATTAAAGATAAGGGCAGAGATTTGTTTTTACTTGACTTACCATCAAATCCTTCAATTCCTCAAACTCAACCCTTGAATTTGTCCAATCCACTTCCACAGCCCATGAATCTGTCCAATCCACTTCCATACCTGCTGAACCATCTCAAACTGTGATAAAGAGTGATGAATTTTGTGACTCTAGAAGATTTGTGCAGGTTTACTCAAGACGAAGAGATCTAGACCCTAATCTTAAGTAATTCCAGCTTCAACTCCAGATCTTGAGAATGAGGTAAGTCCCGATATTTCTCCTCCATCAGCTGATCTTCCTATTGCTATTAGGAAAGGCACAAGAGAATGCACCAAACACCCATTGTACCCTTTATCAAAGTTTGAGTCATTTAGAAAATTCTCACAATTATAGAAGTTTTCTAGTCAGCATAAATACCATTCCCATTCCTAATACTTTATCTGAGGCATTATCTAATGAGAACTGGAGAAATGCTATGAATGAAGAGATGAAGGCACTAAGAAAAAATCAGACATGGGAAATTGCGGATTTACCACCCGAGAAGAAAGTTGCGGGATGCATGGGTGTTTATAGTGAAGTATAAGTCAGATGGTTCCTTGGAGAGATACAAGGCCAGACTAGTGGCAAAAGGATACACGCAGACCTATGGGGTTGACTATCACGAAACATTTGCTCCAGTGGCTAAGATGAGTACGGTAAGAGTGCTGCTAACTTTGATTGGTACTTGGAGCAATTCGATGTAAAAAACACCTTTCTTCATGGTGAGTTGGAGGAAGAAATATACATGGATGTTCCTCCAGGCTTCAAGGGAAATCATGAAAAGTAATAAAGTGTGTAGATTGAAGAAAGCACTTTATGGTCTTAAACAATCACCAAGGCTTGGCTTGGAAGGTTTACCAAAGTAATGCTTGCAACTGGATACAGACAGGAAATCATACACTCTTTGTTAAGCACTTAGATGCAGGGGGAGTCACAGATCTTTTGGTATATGTTGATGACATAATTGTGACAGGAAATTATGATAAGGAGAAGGAAGCCTTGAGAAGGTGTCTTGTCAGAGAATTTGAGATAAAAGAACTTGCAAGACTTTTTCTGGGAATTGAAGTAGCTCATTCCAAAGAAGGCATCTTTATTTCAAAACAGAAATATGTAACTGATCTTCTAAGGGAGACAGGAAAGTTGGCATGTAGACCTATCTCCACACCGATCGAGCCAAACCACAAACTTGGAGAGGCAAATGAAGATCCAACTGTAGACAAGGAAATGTACCAGAAACTGGTAGGAAAACTTATATATCTTGCTCACACACGGCCAGACATTGCATATGCTGTGAGTGTGGTTAGCCAATTATGCACAGCCCGAGAGAAGTTCACCTACAGGCAGTGAACCATGTAACATTACCTAAAGGCCAATCCTGGCAAGGGAATTCTATTTAGAAGAAACGCCGGATTGATTCTTGAAGCATACACCGATGCTGATGCAGGTTCACCAGTTGATAGGAGGTCTACTATAGGTTATTGCACTTTCCTTGCAGGCAATCTTGGGAGCTGGAGGAGTAAGAAGCAGAATGTGGTAGCTAGATCAAGTGCAGAGGTAGAATTTAGGGCGATGACTCAAGGAGTGTGTGAATTACTATGGCTCAAGATAATTCTGGAAAACCTTAGAATCATATGGGAAGGACCAATGAAATTATTTTGTGACAACAAGTCAGCCATCAACATTGCTCACAATCCTGTTCAACATGATAGAACAAAGCACATTGAAGTGGATAGACACTTCATAAAAGAAAAGTTGGATAATGGATTAATTTGTACCCCATATGTGTCAACTAATGGTCAACTCGCGGATGTACTCACAAAAGGGCTTAGCAGTGCAGCATTCCAATGACTTATCTTCAAGTTGGGAATGAATGATGTATATTCACCAGCTCGAGGGGGAGTGTTGGAAAATAAATAATTGATTCCCTCAATTTTTGGTATACTAGGAAACCTATATATTTTTATCTTTGACTTCCCTAGGATTAGGGGATAACCATTAAGGAATCCCACTGATATAGAAATCTATTTTAGGAAGGAAAATTTCCTATTTATTTCCTTGTATTTAGCTCTATAAATCAGCCATGTAATCGTACATATAGTCTGTGTAAAGGCTACAATCGAAATAATACAATTGATTCATTTTTTCCCACAGTTTACTTGTATATGGTCATAAAATGTCCGTATGACAGGCCGAACAGGACCATCTCTTGCATCTGGCAGCATCATTTGCTTAATTTTTGCAACCTGTAAGAAAAAATGGCAAACTGAGTAAAATCTTGAATACGAGAAAGAACTGATCAAATGTAAAAAATAAAATAAAAAATCAACACCTCAAAGAGCTTTATTGATGTATCTGCACTTCCTGTGGCAACAAACCTCCCATCACGACAAAATCTTGCACATCTAGCTATATTCTAGAAAATTTAGACAGTCAGTCAAATGAGAAGCCCAGAAGCAATGCAATATATTTGGTGCACTGACAATACTAAACTAAAGCAGATCATAGTATTTAAAATTAATCAAATATATACCTTGTGCTCTGAAAGATGCCGTGTCTCATGCTTTGGAAAACTCTTTGATGAACCTTTTGTGTCCTGTACAGCACTGCTTAGATAAAAGGCATGTTATTTCAGTTTTTTTAACAAGGATTAATTTAATTAAATATTGAAAATACATTAATATAAGTGATACAGTTGCTATATGTCACCCATGCCCCAAGTATTTGCTTTAGAACTTGAAACATCAGATGTTTCTATTACAGTTTGCTAAAAAATTTATCACAGGATTATCCACAAATACACCATAGTAGTAATTTCCCATGACCCCTGTGATGCCCCCAACCTTCGCTTCGGATTTGACAGAGACTGAAACGTCGGGATATTCAATATAAGGTTACATACTCCCGTTCATGACACATAATATGCAATGCACCTTAGCATACTTCTAACAATATGCAATAACTGCAGCGGAAATTTTTGTTGTTCAAACATAAGTGCACCAAAATAGACTAAATCCCAAAATATCATTCATAACATTAGCACGTGGATGAGTTCATCATGACTTTACCCAAAAGAGGCATAGTACTAGAGTATGGACTCCTTAATTACGGACTCCAACATAGTCTCTTAACTTCACATTAAGCCGGTTGCGCAACTCGGCTATTAGTGACAATAACATTCAAAAACTGGAGTAAGATCTCCATGAGCTCCTCCAAGTCCAAACCCTCTCTATTCAACCTCATCCAGGTGGGGATGTTCTGCTCAATGCTAACCTATCACAACTTCTAGCATTCCAGGTGGGAATGGTAGTTGGGACTACCACGATGAGATTTTTCAATCTTAGCAAGTTATGCAACTAAGCTACCATCAGTTTATAAAGCATGCACAATAACAAACATGGCGTGTATGCATGATTGACATGGACTTGTAAGAAGGCATGGGTTTGACTTGTTTCATACTCAATCTCCTAACACGTGTGTACTAGGCTTGACATGTGTAAATGAGGTCCAACTGGAGGGTGGTGATGGTCCCGTGTGTCCATGAGGTTCCCTAGTGTTGCTAGGTTGACTTGGGTGTCCTACATGACGAGGTGGCAGCTGCTTAATGACGTGGTGCGCTCCTATTGGCCTATTTGGTACACGAAAATCACAAAACTTTTTATTGCACTATAAAATCTTAAAAATTTACACGAATCCAACGGTGCAATCCATTTTATCTATTTATGATCCTAAGTACCTAAAAAAAATGCGAAAGGCATTTCATTCCCTTAGCGGATCATAATTCAAAATATGCTACCAAATTGAAAACCTAACGAGTTCTAAATCCATGAATATGAGAAATCTGTGAATAGTAGTAAATGGTTTGTGAATAGTAAAATAGTTTGAGTTATGATGCTTTATTGGGTTTTGGGAAATAAGAGAAAAAAAGTTGAATAAAAATATTATAAAGTTAAAATATTGTTAAAATATAATTTTTTAATATAATTTTTATTTTGGGATTTGAAAAAGTTGAATTTTTTTTTGGTGTTTTGTTTGAAAGTTTGAGAAAGTTGTAATGATTAGGTAATGATTAGATGAAAAAGTTTAATATTTGAAATTGAAAAGTGTTTGTGTTTGAGTGATGTTTGGGAAGGAAATGAGATGAGATGAAATGAGATGGGATGGGATGAGACCTATTCCCAAACAACCCCTAAGTTTTCATGACATATAAATTGTCTAAAAAAAGAAATTCTTTCCGTTCGAATTTCTTTCGGGGCGTTACAACCCCTATACACATGCAGTTAATTCCAATCTATGGATGGATGCAGCAACTGTTGTCAAGAAGCCTCTTGATTAGGCTAAAGCAGAGGATAGCATTTAATCATATGGCAGTAAGTGAGGTGAGTTAGTGGTCAGTTTAAAACTTGCCAAGCAAGAGAAAAGGATGAATTGTGCAGAAAAAGAAAGCATAGGCATTATTTATTATAAGTTGTAAATAGAAGTTACAAAAAATGCTGAGGAATCATTACACGGAAATTCCATAAACATTTCCCACACCATGAAAAAAATTCATTTAAATTGGGAAAAGTGGAGAGGCCTTTTCTTTGAGCAAGTATATTGGATATTTATGCTTGATATATGGCACAAAATGAAAGAAAAAAAGCAAAGAATGTACCTCTTTCTCCAAATACAAGACAAAAAAACTCACTAACCTATCATTAAATTTTTCCTCAGAAAAAAAAAAAACCTGCCATTAACTTAGGCCTCGTTTGGTTACGCAATTCAGATGAGATGAGATATTTTTTTTAAAAGTTGAATAAAATATTATTATAATATTATTTTCGTTTTGGGATTTGAAAAAGTTGAATTGTTTATTATATTTTATGTGAGAGTTTGAGAAAGGTGTAATGATTATATAAGATGAGATGAGATGAAATAGTTTGGTTTTGTGTAACCAAACCAGCCCTTAGTTTCTCTCCTAATCTCAAATTGGGCTAACAGATAACAGCTTAAAATTACATTTTAAAAATTGCAAAGGCCAAGACTTAATCTATTTAATAAAAATACCTTCATTTCCTATAATCTTCAATACCCTTTTTTCGAAAAGGGGGAAGGCTATTTTTAATGGGGCACAGAGCTTTTAGCAACTTCAAAAAAAATGAAAACTAAGATAGCTATTTATTTTAAGAAAAGCCTCTTTTCAGTAAGAATCCACTGTCTGATGACAGTTAAAAATCCATGTTATTCATTATGGAAAACAAAAATGCATACAAATAAAAATTAGACAAATCGGCTTAGACAAACAGACAGTTATTTAGGAAAAACGAGTGATTGCCTGAAATCAACAGCAGCAGCGTGAGGAGCAGGGATTGAACCATATGATGCAGGTAGTGATGCACCCAAATCATAATATGCAGATGATGTAATGCCTCTTAAAATCTCATCTTTCTCCACTGCAAGACCCTGTTTTACACCTCAGAGCCAAAAAAAATATTCTTTCTATTTCTTAACAACAATGGACGAAGAACCAAAAGAGCGGATAAAATACACAGAAAACGAATAAGAACCTTTGCAAACAGCTCGAGAAGCTTATTAGGTGGGGCTTCAGCATTCAAAGGCGTCATAGTTGCAGAAGCAACTGCACTTGCAGCCTAGGAAAGAGTTGGAAAATTATTAAAAAAAAAAAATGGAAGATAAGAAAAGAGTAGGAATCACAAAAGTTAAAACCGTAACTATCTGTTTGACAAACATCAGAAAAGAGAAAATCATTCAAGCCCTTCCGCTGTTTAGTCTCCGGGAAAAAGTGGCAGATCAAATGAAATAATCAATTCGCAAATTCCCTCACTAATT
Organism: Juglans microcarpa x Juglans regia; assembly: GCF_004785595.1. Taxonomy (NCBI): domain Eukaryota; kingdom Viridiplantae; phylum Streptophyta; class Magnoliopsida; order Fagales; family Juglandaceae; genus Juglans; species Juglans microcarpa x Juglans regia. Next base: position 3,730,516 of record NC_054605.1, read on the forward strand.
GGCATGCCAACTATTTTGCATTGTTGAAATTAGTTGTCTTTCATTCCTTAGGAACTACAACTTCTATATTTTATCATTTCCTCGTTATTCCCATAACCAAAGTGAAGAATTAAAGAACAGTTCGCCGAGCTAATTACTTGTTCAAGGCCGGTTGATTCAATTTTTCCCATCTATCAGTCAGACCAGTTATAAATACAGAACTCCACTTATGAAAAAAATACAGAAACCCACATAAATTTTCTTTTCTTGTTCCACATTTTCCCAGTAACCAAACAGACTAAGTATTTGTCCAATTCTTAATTCTTCAGCAACCAAAACATAAAAAATAGGGCTTGATAATGTACTTTATTGTACTTCTCCATCTTTTCTCAGAAGCCCAACAATTTTTTTAATCGGTAAAAAAAAAAAAAAAATGTACAAGTGCTTGCCTGAACTCCACTTATGAAAAAAATACAGAAACCCACATAAATTTTCTTTTCTTGTTCCACATTTTCCCAGTAACCAAACAGACTAAGTATTTGTCCAATTCTTAATTCTTCAGCAACCAAAACATAAAAAAAAGGGCTTGATAATGTACTTTATTGTACTTCTCCATCTTTTCTCAGAAGCCCAACAATTTTTTTAATCGGTAAAAAAAAAAAAAATGTAAAAGTGCTTGCCTGATTGAGATTGTTGTCGCGAAGATGAGCTACGATGAGAGAATTGAGCTGCCTATATAGTTTCCCATCTTGCAGAGTCTGCTCCAAGCTGTTCTCCATTTCCAAAAAAAATACCAAAGCTCCCTACCTAAAACCGCCCCAAGTTATTTGAGATCCTACTTTTTGTTTTGGGATTTTGCACAGAAGTTCCCAATTTCCGTATACTTGTTGGCCTCTTTTATAGGTAGTTGCGACCTTGTCGGAACAACTACTTAGCATCAGTACCGAGCTCGCAATGGCAGAGTTCATCTTGGCGCAGCATATTACCGTACTCCCGATGGCCGAGTCTACGAGTTAAATTTTAGATAAAAAATGATTTGTAAGGATAGTATAAATAGCACATCTAGAAAGTGCACGCGATAAATTGATTTTAAAAAAAAAAAAATTAAATATGAATTAAATTTTATCATTTAAATGATATGATTAATATACTCTATACACAAATTTGATAATAAAAAAATTCTATTTTTTTAAAACATAAAATTGAGAGAAGGTGAAAGAGTATGCTTTTAAATTTGTAATACGTTAAGAGTTTTGATCGACATTGAAATAAAACTTTTAAAATGTCATATTTCATAAAAGAATTTTAAAATATTCAAAGTCCTTAAATTTATTGAAGAAAATCATACTTATTATTGTTCATTTGGATCGGGTTCTTTCTTAATCCGGTCTGGAACCTGTAAAATTGTGTCGCACGGGTAGGTACCAACTGATTTTTTATCTGAATAAATATCCATAATCCATACCCAAGTACTAGGGTTGGGCTACAACTACGATTGAGTTGCATTCCCCAACTCCGATGATAGGAGAAGCTCATTTTGGACTTTGACTGATATGAACCCACGAAAATTAAATCCCTTGAACACACAATCAATTTGAAAACTTTCAAAAAAAGCCAAATTCAAGTCAATGGATGAAAAACCTAGACCCGATGAGAACTCGTTTCAAGAACTTAGATTATATCAAAATCTAGACTCGTTGAAGAACCCGTTTCAAGAACCTAGATTACAAAGGAGGAACGCCACAAAGGTTGTGATTTATCTTTGATAAGTTCAAGAGTTCAATCAAGAACAAGAGGAGAAAACTCAACTCACAAATAAAATTCAATATTGTCTAACCTTCAAATGAGGCTACAAGAAGTATTTAAACTAAACCTAATTAAAACCCTAGCCAAAATAAAGCCCCTTTTTACCCAAAATGCCCTGATGAACAGTGTCTCGCTACAGTACCCGCGGCTACAGTAACGCTACAGTACCTCTTGAAACCCTAATTCCTAAAAAGTAACTTTCCAAATGTCATTGGCCAAAATACAAGGCCTTCTCGAAAACCCTAGTTCATTCAAAATAAGACGTGTGGACTAGGCATCTTCAAGCCCACTTATTCTAAACTAATAAAATAAATCATTTAACCAAATTGGAAGTCTCCAACAACAATAGGCCATATCTCTAAGTCATGTCTTCCACAGCTTGAATCAAGTGGATCAAAGCTAGTTCTCCTTCTTTCAAGCCCATCTTGAGTGTTGGGCTCTTGCTAGCTTCATCTCAAGTGGATTGCACCAATTCATGCATTGCTTCCTTGATCTTCTTGGCCCTTGATCTTGTAATTAGCCCATCTGGAATTTGCAAATGATCTTTAAGAGTAGGCTCAACTTAGTTTCCATCATTCCTCCTCTCCTCAAAAGGATTCGACCTCCAATCTTCACCTACATTAAAAGGAGAAAGATCAGAAACATTGAAAGTAGCAGAAACATTATACTCACCTGGAAAATCCACTTTATATGCGTTGTCATTAATTTTCTCAAGAACTTGGAAAGGTCCATCTCCTCGAGGATGCAACTTCGTCCTTTTTTGGGCTGGGAATATTTCTTTGCGCATGTGAACCAAAATCCAATCTCTCGGTTCAAAGATGACACACCTTCGCCCTTTATTGGCTTGGGAAGCAACCCTTTCATTATTTTGAACAATTTGAAGTCGTACTCTCTCATGAAATGACTTCACTAACTTCGCCTTCTTTTGTCCATCCAAGCTACTCCTGCCATCAACAGGTAAAGGCACAAATCCAAAGGAGTAAGCGGTTTAAATCCATAAACAACTTCAAAAGGAGAATATGAAGTAGTAGTATGCATGGTCCTATTATATGCAAACTCTAAAAATGGCAGACAATCCTCCCAAGTTTTTAAATTCTTCTGAACAACAGTGTGTAAAAGCTGAGTTAAAGTCCTATTAACTACTTCAGTCTGATCATCAGTCTGTGGATGACAAGTAGTGGAAAATAAGAGCTTAGTACCCAATTTCCCCCATAACACCTTCCAAAAGTAGCTAAGGAATTTAACATCCCTATCAGAAACAATACTCCTAGGTACACCATGGAGTCGCACTATCTCTCTAAAAAACAAGTCAGCTATGTTTGTGGCATCATCTGTTTTATGGCATAGAATGAAATGTGTCATCTTACTAAATCTATCCATAACCACAAAAATAGAATCTCTACCCCTTTTTGTCCTAGGCAGCCCCAAAACAAAATCCATAGATATGTCTACCCATGGCTCACTAGGAACGGGTAAGGGTGTATACAACCCATGTGGCAAAACCTTAGATTTGGTCTTTCTACATGTGATGCACCTTCCACAAATACGATTAACATCTCTCTTCATCTTAGGCCAAAAGAAATGTTCATGCAAAATGTCTAAAGTTTTCTTGACACCAAAGTGTCCCATTAATCCCCCACCATGTGCCTCACGCACCAATAACTCACGCATAGAACAACTTGGCACACAAAGTTTGCTTTCCTTAAATAAATAACCATTATGCTTGTAAAACTTACCAAATGCCGCTTTATCACATGCCATATACACATCAGAAAAGTCAGCGTCATTGGCATACATTTCTTTCACATATTCAAACCCAAGCATTTTAGCACTTATAGAAGTAAGAAGTACATACCTCCGAGATAAAGCATCAGCAACAATATTCTCCTTACCTTGCTTGTAACGGATGACATAGGAAAAAGTCTCAATGTATTCCATCTATCTAGCATGCCTTTTATTCAACTTACCTTAACCTTTGAGATGCTTCAATGATTCATAATCGGTGTGGATCACAAATTCCCTTGGCCATAAGTAGTGCTGCCAAGTCTCTAATGTACGAACAAGAGTATAAAGCTCTTTGTCATAAGTAGGGTACTTCAGGGATGTCATACTTAGCTTTTCATTGAAGAAAGCTATGGGTCGTCTATCCTGCATCAAAACGGCTCCAATCCCTATTCCTGAGGCATCACATTCAATCTCAAAATTTTTGTTAAAATCAGGTAATGCTAACACAGGTGAAGAGCACAACCTTTCTTTAATAGTGGCAAAAGCATTCTCTTGATTAGCCCCCAATGAAACCTAACATTCTTTTTAATTACCTCAGTGAGTGGTGCAGCAATAGTGCTAAAGTCTTTAACAAAACGCCGATAAAAGCTAGCTAAGCCATGAAAGTTTCTTACCTCAATGATGCTTTTTGGTGTTGGTCATTCCTTGATGACCTTGACTTTCTCTTCATCCACCTCAATACCTTTTATACTAACAACATAACCAAGAAAAACAATTTTTTCCATGCAAAAGGCACATTTCTTGAAATTAGCATACAACTTTTCATATCTCAACACATCAAACACATATCTCAAATGCTCAATATGTTCATTTAAGTCCTTGTTGTACACTAAGATATCATCAAAGTACACAACCACAAACTTGCCTATGAATGCACGTAGGACATGGTTCATTAATCTCGTAAAAGTATTGGGTGCATTTGTAAGTCCAAATGGCATAACCAACCATTCATAAAGCCCATACTTAGTCTTAAAATCAGTTTTCCATTCATCACCCTCTTTCATTCTAATTTGATGGTACCCACTTTTAAGATCAATTTTATTGGAAATACATGAGCCATGCAATTCATCAAGTATATCATCCAATCTAGGAATGAGATGACGATACTTTATCGTGATATTGTTGACTGCCCTGCAATCAACGCACATCCTCCACGTCACATCCTTCTTTGGCACTAGTAGCATTGGTACTGCACAAGGGCTCATGCTCTCCCTCACGTACCCCTTGCCCATCAAATCCTCAACTTGCCTTTGAAGCTCTTTTGTCTCCTCTGGATTACTCCTATAGGCTGGTCGGTTTGGAATAGCAGCCCCGGGCACAAAATCAATCTAGTGCTCAACGCCTCTAATGGGTGGCAACTCATTTGGCATCTCCTCTGGAAAGACATCCTCAAACTCCTGCAACAAAGAAACAGCCAAACTAGGAAGAGACTGGTTAGTTTCATCAAGAGTAAGATATGACTCTTTATAGACAAGAAAAATCAAAGGGCGATCTGCAAAGAAAGCCCTCTTAACCTCACTCTCTCTTGCATAGAAACTCACTTTTGCCTTTCTTTTTTTCTCTGCAGACTCTCTTTCTTTTTTCTCTCGTGGCTCCACTATTTTTTCTTTACTCTCAGCCACCTCTCTACTTTCTTTTTCACTCTTTCTTTTATGCTTATTTGCACTCTCACTCTTTCTTTTTTGATCACTCTCATTTTCACTATTTGTCTTTTGATCACTCTTATTTTCACTCTTTCTTTTTTGAGTAACCTCATTTTTCAATTTCAGTTGGTCCTCATAGACCTAGCTTGGAGTTAAAGGAGCAAGCTTGATTGTTTTGCCCTCCTTTTCAAAACTGTACATATTCTTGAACCCATCATGTGTCACCCTCCTATTATACTGCCATGGCCTCCCTAACAAAATATAGCCAGCATGCATAGGCACAACATCACAAAGCACCTCATCCTGATACTTTCCAATAGAAAAAGTAAGTAACACTTGTTTGTCCACCCTAACCTCCCCACAATCATTCAACCACTACAATTTGTATGGTTTAGAGTGTTTTAAAGTTGGTAAATTTAATTTCTCAACCAAAGTAGTGCTAGTCAATTAGTACAACTCCCTCCATCAATGATCATACTACATACCTTATTGTTGGCATGGCATCTAGTATGGAAAATGTTCTCTCTCTGTTGCTCTATATCATCCACCTTAATGTGTGCATTAAGAGCACGCCTAGCAACAAGAGACTCACTGGTCACGGGGTATACCACTCCATCATCATCACTAGCATCAACCAACTCGGGCACCTCATCACTATCATCCTCACTCTCAGTCATCACCTCCCCATTGTCATGCATAATCATCACCCTCCTATTTGTATATTGAGAAGCAATGTGCCTTGAACCCAAACACTTAAAACATTTAATATCTCTATTCCGTGAAGGTTGGGATTCTACCTTGGGTTTGTTGCTAGTTCCCTCATCTTTTCCCTTAGGTGGTTCGGTCTTTCTTTTTGCTTCAGCTATATCATTCCTATCCCACTTTGATTTTCAAGTAGTGCTAGAAACCGAAGTGTATCGTGCTGTCTCTTTTCTCTTTAACTGTCTCTCCACCTTCATTGCCATGTGTACCATGTCTTCTATCTCTACATAATGCTGCAATTCAATTACATTGGCTATGTCCTTATTCAAACCACTAAAAAATCTAGCCCTGGTGGCCTTCCGGTCCTCCTCTACATTACCTCGAATCATTGCCACCTCCATCTCCTTATGGTAATCCTCCACACTCCTAGACCCCTGTGTAAGATTTTGTAATTTCCGGTAAAGGTCTCTATAGTAATGGCTAGGTACAAATCTCCGCCTCTTGAGAGCTTTCAACTCTCCCCATGTCTCTAATGGCCTCTCATAATTCCTCCTTCTATTGGTCACTAATTGATCCCACCAAATAATAGCATAATCAGTGAACTCAATTACCGCCAACTTCACTTTCTTCTCCCCAGAGTAATTATGGCAATCAAACACCAACTCGATTTTTTTCTCCCACTCTAGATAAACCTCAGGGTCAGCTCTACCTTGGAAAGATGGTATTTTCATTTTGATGCTCCCAAGGTCTCTATCTACACCATCCCTACCCCTGAGAATCCCCTCAAATCGTCTTTCACGCCTAACGTTTCCATGTCTACCCGACCCAACTTCAGATGCTAAGTCTTCCTCATCCTCACCATCTCCCTCATTCTCATACTCATTTTCAACTCTATGCTCACGTCGCCTCCTATCTCTCACACCTTGCATATTTCTAATCGTTGCTTCTTGATGATCCATCCTATCTCTCACTTCACTCAACACAAAGTTCAACCGCTCAAACTGTTGTTGCATGACTTGCAACACATAGGATGAGTTATCTGCTCTCCCCCTTGGTGATGCGCTACTCCGCTGAGACATTATAATGTGCTGCACAAAAAAATGTTAGTGGCAAAAAAGAAAACCTCACACACTCCCTTACGTGTTTACACTCGAATAATGGCACTCCACTCGTGTTTCACTCTTAATTGACTTTTTCTCGATAATAGTCTCACACTCTCTTGCCTTTTGCCTCAAGAGTTTTCCCACTTAAGTTCTTTAAGAACTAATTGAACTCAATCAAGACAAAGCAATCATGTTTTATCCCAACTAGTAATTAGGTCCAAGAAACAAGAACAACAGTAAGACGGAAGGAATAAAAAAAAATGACACGTGAATCAAGGAAATTATACGAATGAAACAGTAACTATAAGACAAGATACCAACTAGAATAATGTATGCAGCCCCTTTGATGATAAGGCTCAAGAGAAATTTCGGTTTTCTTCTTTCTTTTTTTTTTTTTTTTTTTTTTTTAACTGAGTTGATCACAATCAAGAATAAGCAATTGAGAAAACTCTAACAATAACTCAAAAACCCTAACCCAAGTGCTATACGGCAGTCCCTAGAACAAGCGATTTTAGCCAACACAAACCTTAGAACAATGAGATTCAGAAACCCTAACAATAGTGAAGAAATACAACAACCACTATATTTTTTTTGTAATCAATCCTAGAGCAATGAAACCCTAGAATGAAATATGCAATAAATAAAAGATAGAGAAACATTGCTCTGAATACCAAATGATATGAACCCGCGGGAATTAAATCCCTCGAACCCATAATCAATTTGAAAACTCCCCAAGAAAGCCAAATTCAAGTCAATGGATGGAAAACCTAGACCCGATGAGAACTCGTTTCAAGAACCTAGATTATATCAAAATCTAGACCCGTTGAAGAACTCATTTCAAGAACCTAGATTACAAAGGAGGAACGCCACAAAGGTTGTGATTTACCTTTGATAAGTTCAAGAGTTCAATCAAGAACAAGAGGAGAAAACTCAACTCACAAATAAAATTCAATATTGTCTACCCTTCAAATGAGGTTACAAGGAGTATTTAAACTAAACCTAATTAAAACCCTAGCCAAAATAAAGCCCATTTTTATCCAAAATGCCCTGATGAACAGTGTCTCGCTACAGTACCCCGCGGATACAGTACGACTACAGTAACGCTACAGTACCTCTTGAAACCCTAATTTCTAAAAAGTAACTTTCTAAATAAGCCCTTGGCCAAAATACAAGGCCTTCTCGAAAACTCTAGTTCATTAAAAATAAGACGTGTGGGCCAGGCATCTTCAAGCCCACTTATTCTAAACTAATAAAATAAATCATTTAACCAAATTGGAAGTCTCCAATAACAATAGGCCCTATCTCTAAGTCATGTCTTCCACAGTTTGAATCAAGTGGATCAAAGCTGGTTCTCCTTCTTTCAAGCCCATCTTGAGTGTTGGGCTCTTGCTAGCTTCATCCCAAGTGGATTGCATCAATCCATGCATTGCTTCCTTGATCTTCTTGGCCCTTGATCTTGTAATTGGCCCATCTGGAATTTGCAAATGATCTTTAAGAGTAGGCCCAACTTGGTTTCCATCATTGACTCCAATTCCAATGAGGAGCCCATTCTACTTTCCGTTTGGAGTTGCCAGAGTCAGAATCCATTTCGGTGTTGGGACAGATTCAACAATCGAATTGGACATTTTCTTAACTAGTCTTTGTGACGCCTTAATGGAAAATCCAAACCATATGGTCTATATTTCAAAAGGATTAGTCAATGATACAATTAGAACCTCATTGAAACCGTTAGAAAGAGTAAAAATTTCCCATTCTCAAATAATGTGGGATCCGATACACCACTTATATGTATATATCAGTGGGTTAACATAGTATGGTAACACCCTGCTCCCCCATGGTTAAGAACGATGCCATTTTTTAAATCTCGGGGAACTGGTGTGCTACTACTAACCTTGACTTTAAAATTTGTTTTCTTTTGTTCTAAAAAAAACTCTAGATACAAACGATTCCATATAATAAATAAAATCTTTCTGTGATGACCCGAGTTTGCCTAAGCATGGCCTATAGATTTCATTCTTAGTTGCCATGGCATTTTAAGAGCCTTAGTTACGTTTGTAAAGCCTTAGAGTATTTGATTTAGTAATTTGAGCCCAAGACAGGAGTGACCCTAGAATGCCTTATAATTTTTGGTCCTATTTAGAAACCTAGGCCCAATGGCTTTAGCTCCATGACTCAAACCTTAGTCACTAGTGTCATGCGTCATGCACATGTTACACTATGAATCTGGTCTTGATAGTGGGCTAAGGGGGAGAGAGAGGTGTAAAGAGACACTAAAAGATGGCTTGCACGCCTACTCTAGAAGTTTTGCCACTTGTCAACATGCTAGAAACCTTCTCGAAGAATTAAGGAACAAAAGGAACCTAAGAAGACTAAAGGATTTTCAGCCAACCCATTTTCTCACACGCCTAGAACATTGTTTGGCCTTATTTTCGAGTTCCAAGGTGAATTTCTTGGAAATGGAAGCATAGGGAAGAGGAAGTAAGTTTCTCTCGAAAAGATGCATGGGAAACCGAAAGGGGGAACAAGGGATTTTGGATTTTCATCAGACTTTGCCAAGTGGCAAGCATGCGTTAAGCTTCCAGAAGATTAGATGAAGGGACTCGTATCAAAGGACAAATATGTCCCTAGAATTTCGGCTACTACATTTCCAATGCACCTCTTCACTTGCCACTTGTCATTTAGGTTATTTTTAGACCAATGGCACATGAGGATCACCTAGGGAAGGAGCACTAGGAGTTGAAGCATCAACTTGGGAAGTGGAAGAGAGAGTAGACGGCTAGGGCATGGCACATGCCTCTGCCATGTGTCACTCATGCAAAGTTCATCTCTTGGGAAAAGGAAGAAACATGGAGTAATTTTACCTTTTTTCCCTAATGTGCAATGCACTTAGTTGAGAATTGGAAGGGACGTAGAAGGAAGAGGAGGATTTCGGCTAAAGGGAAGACCCACACGCCACCCAAGCCTTTGCCTTCCTAATGCAATCCAAAGGTGGGGAACACCGAGTGTCATTTTGGCTAGAGAGAAGGGAAGAGGGAAAGGCCACTTGTCTTACATGCAATGGACTTTAAGTAACCAATGAGGGATTGAGGAAAGTTCTATAAAAAGGAAAGAAAGCCACATGCCCAATACTTTCTTCTTGGCATTTTAGAGTTTTGCATGTGTTCTCAACTTCTCTACATTCATCTCACACCTTCAAGTGAAGATTCTTACACTTTCTCGCACTTTCTTTCCAACCAAACAAGGGAGATTCTTTTTCAAGAGAGGATTTCACCACCATCAAGAATAGATAAGGTAAGGATCGGGTTTCCCTAGTCTTGCACACACTAGTCACTTTCTCAACTCAAAATGAGGTTCCAATCTCATAAAGACTTCAAGAATGGTGAAATACACAAACTTCTATCCATTCTTATGGAAGAAGGTTTTAGGATTTTCAAGGAACCATTGAAGCCGAATGGTGGGGGATGTATACCCTCCATGTTTTTCGATCACCACATGTGTATTCATCTTGTTTCAAATCTTGTTTTACTACATGAGTGAAATGAAGGGATTTTGACCTAAAAACCCTAAAAGCCGAATGATTTGAGATCAAGTGATGTCCTAAAAATCCTCACACTTAAGAACACGAAATAGGATTTTTCTAGGCACTTTCTAAAGAAGCACATTCGGATTTACAGCTTGCTAGTATTTCCTTACGTGAATTTTTGTAAGTATACACTTAACTTACTCTTGGTTAATACTTGTATATATTTGTGTAAATCCTTTCATTGTTATGTTTGCTTTGTTTGCTATTTCTTGTTTGTTTGTTTGAATATGCTTATGTAATCTTGGAATATGAATATTACATGAATGGTATGTTTGGTTTAAGATGAAAGTGGCAAGAATGTTCTAAGCATGTTTCGGTTTTAAGAAAAACATTGTGGTTGATTTGTGTTATTTGATGGTTTGACTATACCATGTTTTGGAAGTTTCGGATCTTGGCCAAATACCATGATTTTATGTTTCGTTTCATTATGTTTTGATTTCTAAGCAAATATGTTGGAAGAAGAAGTATGTTCGAGTGATGATTCTTCATATTTTTGCATCTCTATGTTTCGGCCAAGGCCCATTTCTCATGGTTCCATGTATGTGTTTTGATATCTCATGTGATTTATGTTATCATGCTACGAATTGAACATGTTATGCTTGGTTATTTCATGCATGGCATTTTATGTGTCATATGTTAAGTGTATGTACGCATGTTATACGTCTCATGTCACATGCATTTGGGGAAAAGTTTTTTTAAAGAAAATGGTTTTAAAAAGGTTTTATCACGACCCCAAGTGCTAGGGCGGGATAATGTCCTAGTGGAACTCCTTTGTCCACTCTAGAGTATTTAATAATAGAGTGGTAACTCTTGAGTTGACAAAGAACCATCGACGAGCCTCGAATGGATTCTTTTCAAAGAATATCGGAGTGAGGAAGTGCCTAACGCTAGTGGGTGCAAAAAGCATGTAACCCGATGAAGTAAGGTCGAGTTAATATGAATCTCTGTTTATGACGTATTCATCACAGTGCACGGACCGTGGATGGTGCGGTAACTAGCAGGAGCACGCGGTGCTAAAGAGAACTGTGTCCCCCTCTGAACAAGAATAAGAGCTTATGTGTTAAGGATCACTTGATGTGAATCTCGTGATATGATAAAGATCAATCGATGCAAATCTTGTGATATATTCTAATAAGACAAGTTCTGATTAAGATCACATAAATAAGAAAGTGAAGAAGTCTTTTAGAAAAGTCAAGTTTCGATTACAAGTATTTTGAAATGGTTAAGTCATATGTCAAGTACATGTCCATGCAAGCTTTTCATGACATACCTCTTGTATGCTTGTGTTAACTGTAGTATGTTGTGTGATTACTTGCTGAGATTTCTTAAAATCGCATTATGGTAGTTTCCACTATTATTCCCCAATTGGAATGGTAGAAGTTGTTACAGGTATAGTAGACAACACCCATGACCAAAAGGAAAAGAACGACGCCTCCTCCTTCGGAGAGGATCATGCCTAAGATGGCTGCAAGTCGGCCTAAGCCTTCCATCCTAGAGCGACTCGAGGCCATCGACCGGGAGATCTCTGGAATATTTGAATTCATTGCGAAATTCAGACGGCATAACAATCGGGATAAAGATAGGACTTTGGAAAAGCGTATGAAGCCCGAACCCTTTTGAAGAAAACGGGAACCTAAGTTGTTTTGTGGAAAAGAAAGAAAAAAAAAAAAAAAGAGAAAAAGGGACTTATGGTTTAGATCTCAACTTTTGTGGAACTATGTTTTGAGGAGGTCTTGTGTTTTGGGAGATTTAAACTATACTCTATGCTTTTAGGATGCTATATCTTTATGATACATCTTTATGTTTTTGGAAAATGTTGGGATATGATATTAGTACAGTACTATGTGCTTTGCAATTGCTTATCACATTACTTAGATTATCCGACCTTTACTATTTTTCTACTGCTATGTTATTGCATACTGCTAGTGTACTTAGGTGAATAGCATAACATCTGTCATGTATGAGGGGTGTGTAACCTTGTGTTACATATCTCAGCTTTTTAGTCACTGTCCAATCCCAAGCGGGGGTTGGGCCTACCACACTTTCTTTATTAAAATACTGAGAATATAAAAGAAACTATGCGGAAGCACTTACAAACTTTTTTTAAACTTTGTACTCTAAAAATAACTTAAAAGCTTTATGTATGATCTAGGCCTCTACCACGCCTCCCTGGTCAAGTCCCATCCTTCAGCTCTATTTTTAGACATGTTCTCACCAGGGATGGTTTTAAAAAATAAAACAAAACTAAAAATGCCCATGAAATCTATAGTTTCCTTGGTTTGGCATAATACTACAGAAGATTTGTGGAAAGATTTCTAAAATCTCTTGTACATTAACAACATTGACGAAGAAGAATGCCAAGTATATTTGGAGTGAGAAATGTGAGAAGAGTTTCCAAGAGCTGAAGAAGAGGTTAACCATAGCATCGGTATTGGCTTTACCTTAACCTCATAAGCCTTGTGGTTTATAGTGATACTTCTAAGATGCGATTAGGATGTGTGTTTCGTGACAACTCAAAGATCATGAGTAGAATTATCCTACCCACGACTTAGAATTAGCTGCAGTAGTCTTCGCATTGAAAATTTGGAGACATTACTTGTATGGAGAAAAATGCAAAATATTTACGGATCACAAGAGTCTCAAGTTTTTATTTAGTAAGAAGAATTTGAACGAGGCAGAGAATATGAGTTGAAATGATTAGCAACTATCAATGCGAGATAAAGTCTCATCCTATAAAGGCTAATGTGGTAGCAGATGCTCTTAGCCGCAAGGCTCAGACCGATTTGCCATCTCTATTGGTAGCAACGAGAAACTTGTTGATCAGGAACCCGCCAAGAGATGCCATATTAGAAGCAATACAGGAGATCATACCGTTGGCGCCAAGAGATGCCATATTAGCAGCAATACAGGAGATCATACCGTTGGCTAAGGTAGAGATCTTGGAAGGACAGTGAAAGGATCATAAATTGAAGAAACTTCGACAAAGGATTGCTAAATCTGAAGGACAACAACATTTTACTATCAGAAGGAAAGAAATGTTGTATTATAAAGAGAGGAAGGTAATTCATTCAATCCCAGAATTGAAGGAAAATATTTTGAGGGAAGTTCATTGTACCCCTTATATGGCTCTTCCTGGTAGCACTAAGATGTATCGGGATCTGAAAGGTCAATTCTAGTGGGAAGGAATCAAGAAGGACGTAGCAGACTTCATAGCAAAATGCTCTATTTGCTACTTGGTGAAGGCTGAACATCAAAGGCCAGTTGGAGAATTGTAGCCGTTGCCAATCCCAGAATGGAAATGGGAAGATGTGTCCATGGATTTTGTGATAGGTCTGCCAAGGACATCATCAGGAAATAACTCGATTTGGGTTGTGGTTGACAGGCTAAAGAAGAGCGCACATTTTCTGCCCATAGCTAATAAAAACTCTATGGATAAACTTTTTTATGTTAAAGAGATTGTTTGATTGCACAGAGTACGCAAGTCCATGGTGTCAGAAAGAGATATGCGTTTAACTTCACGTTTCTGGTAGAGTTTGCAAAAGTTGTTGGCTTCTAGTTTGAGGTTTAGTAGCGCATATCATCTGCAGACAGACGAACAGACTGAATGTACAATCCAAACACTGGAGGATATGCTGGGAGCATGTGTGTTGGAACTAAGTGGCGATTGGGAAAGTCACTTGCCTTTGTTAGAATTTGCTTACAACAACAGTTTTCAAGCCACGATACAAATGGCGCCTTACGAGGTACTGTACAGGAGAAAGTGTAGGTCCCTATTGTATTGAGATGAAGTCGGAGAAAATAGGATATTAGGGCTCAAATGCTTGCAAGAAGTTTAGAAGCAAGTACCGTTGATAAAGAGAAAGGATGCAAGTGGCCCAGAATCGACAGAAAAGTTATGCCGATAGCCGATGAAGACATCTGGAATTTACCGTAAGAGACTGGGTATATGTTAAGATTTCACCAATGAAGGGAGTTGTACGATTTGGCAAGAAAGGAAAATTGAGTCCTCGGTATGTAGGACCATACAAAGTTGTAGAAAGAACTGGTTCTATGGCATATCAACTGGATTTACCAACTAAAATGCAAGGAGTACATGATGTGTTTCATGTATCGTCTCTAACGAAGAGTTTCGGGGAAAGACGACCAGTAGTGATGGAGCCCAACAGTATCCGGCTTCAGCCTAACCTATTCTACAAGGAATGGCCAATACAGATTATGGATAGTAAGAAGTAAGAAGTAAGAAGTGAGGGATCGAAAGATATCCTTAGTAAAAATGTTCGGAATAATCCGGATTTTCAAGAATCAACTTGGGAAAGAGAAGATATAATGAGGACTAAATACCCTCATTTGTTTGTACCTTAGATTTAGACATTTGACAAATTCTTGTTGTAAGTAGTTCTCAGTTGATGATTACGGTACCGATTTCAAGGACGAAATCTTTTCTTAAGGGAGGAGGATGTGACAACCAAGACTTAGCCAAGTCCTCGTCTATTACTTTCATATTGTTTAGTCCTAGACCACTTAGATATCTATCCAATTTATGGCATGTAGAGAACATAGAAAGCAACAAGGGCCTTGCCCATCTTAGAGAAGAGGCGCCCAAGTCCACTAAGAGGCCTCTCATGGGCTAGTGAAAGTCGACTACCAAGATGCAATGATATGGGGCGCTTAGGGAAGCTGCAAAATCAGAAGCACAAGGTGCTAAGAGGCTTTAAGGTGTAATACTTGAGTCATACTATGTAGGTCCTTAAGTCATTTTATTAATTTTTTATTTTAAATATTTTGAGATAAAGATTTTTATTACTTTTAATTATTTTATTTTAAGATGAGTATGCTTTATTGTTAAAATATGGTTTATTAAAATAAATCAATGGTATTATTTTTAAGACTTTCAAATATTTCCCCTTAAGCCCTATAATTTTATTTATTTAAGAAATAACACAATTATTCTCTACTATTAGATTGTTAGGTGAAAAGTATCCTTGAGGTGGATAGATCTCCACCATTCATCTCCCAAGCTTATGTGATAAGCTTTGACCAAAGCAACTAAATCCCTTTTCACCCGTACTAGCCTTCTAAGGCAAGCCATTAAGCTTTTGACCCATAAGCTTCCTAAGGAAGCTATTGAATTGATTTTTTCTTATACCCATCATCCAAAGCAACACAAAAGGAGAAAAGAAAAGAAAAGAAAACTAATCCTAAGGCATTTTCCTCCTAACCCGTCGGCTACACTTAGGAAAAGCAAGAAAAAGTTTCATCTTCTTCTCCAAGCTAAAGCCAACCCTCTCTTCTTCTCCTCTCTTTTGTTCTTCAAGAAACTAAACTCCCCTCATCTCCTTCAAGCCAAGCATCCATTTTTTCCTATTCTCAAGAAAAATAGCATGGTAAGAGTACCCTTAATCCTTCTCCCTTCTGTAGTTCGAATTTAGCCAAGGTTGATCAAGCGGGTTTTCTTTTGATATTTTTTATGTTTCAGTTTTGGGGTTTAGAGCAATGATATCGCGTTGCTCTTCATCCACACAGCTATACCTCTATTTGGTCTTCCACTTGTGTTTTGAAAGGAACTAAGAGTTTAAGGTAAAAATCCTAATTTGACTTATTTATTTTTAATGTGATTTTGGAAGCTCACTAAATTGTTTTAGCTTGTGTTTTGATGTAGTTAATTTCCTATGTTGCAAATAAATATATATGCTATGTTTTTAGCCCAAACCGAATGGTATTATAGTTGTTTTGCTATGTATTTTCCTATATTTCAAAAATGTTATGTTGTTATTAAACTTGATTTAATCATAGGTAACGATTAAAGTGATTTAAATTATATATGTTGGTATCATGTGTCTTGTGTTGAGGTTTGGTTGGTAATCTATTTTTAGGATGCTAAAGGTTTGGTTTAGAGGTTTTGCTTGGTTCTATAATTTTATATCTTGTGTTTGAAAGGTATTAAGTGAGTAAATCATAAGCTTTAAGTGTTTAAAGGTTTTAAAGTTTCTTAATGGGGAACTTTGCTATACTTTATGCTACTTTAATTTTAATGGGAGGTTTTATCTAAACTAATTAAAATATTGCTTATGTGAATAGGTTATAGCTTAGTTAGTTTAAATATAAGAGATTAATTGTGCATGATATATTATGATATGCAAAACTATCCAAGTATTTCTAAGATCATATCATGCCATGTCTTGATGTAAAAATAGCCCATTTATGTTGTCCCTCGTTTGGTTAAATTCTACCTAACCCAAGAGTCCAAAATGCTGATAAGCTAACCGTTTTATAATGAGGGACCACAAGTTGATTTAAAGGGCATGTTTCTTAAGCTTGTTTAGCCTACTTGAAATGCCTAAATCTATTTCAAAGGCCATTGTTGAAAATTTTCAGATTTTATCTCCTAATGTCTATAACCCAAAATGAGCTTAAACCAAAGAAGCCTTACTTGAAGCCTATGAATTTTTAACTACTTTTCATGTAAGCTTTTAAAATAGCATTTCCATGGACAGCTAGCATGTCTTAATATTTTTTCTTGTAAGTTGAGGTGAGGAGTAGTCATTTGGGTTAATGCTAAGTATAGAATGGACGTTAGATTGTAGTATTGTGACTTTCTCTTTTAAAGGGAGGGCAAAAGAATATTGTATGAGTATTATCACGTTTATGCTCTTTATTGGAATAAGACCTATATTGACGTTGGAAGTATCGAGGAGTATAGAGGTAAGTAGCTATGACCATGCTTCTTACACAAAGTTCTCTTTATGAAAGAATGTCTCTCTCACTTTTCAAATGTTCTTCTAAAGAAAATGTAAATGAATATAGTATGTACAAACTCTTTCTTGATAGCCCCTATTAGGCACCCTATCGATTATAATTGTGTGTATGTGTATAAGATAATGCATGCACGTAGGTTCTAAGTCATGAGGTTTCCATACATGCTCTCTCAATAAACTTATTGATTATTCCTATATATAGTATAGCATGAAAATGTATCTTTTTTTATAAAAATGCATGTGTATTAAAGTAAGAAAGATGATGAAAATATTTTGATTACAAATGAAAGGAAATGAACGTCTCATGCCTTATGCTTTAAGTGATACTTTCGATGACGCGAAGAAAGTGTTTTAGAATGTCCCTATGAACAGATGCTTTAAATGACATGAAGAAAACGCTTTAAGATGTCCCTATGAACTAATGTTAAATTGTCCCTATGAACTAACACTTTATGGATGCCATGAAAAATGATATTTAAGCTCATGCTTTTAAACGACGTTTTCCATGAATGAACTTTTACATAAAAAGATGATGTTTAAGTTCATGTTTTTAAATGACCTTTTTCCATGAATGAATTGTTAAATGAAAATGACGGAAATGAATAAAAGAAAGGACGGAATGAATGAATGTCTTATTGTATGAAATTACGTAACAGGCATATGAATGAAAAATGTACCAAAGGAATGGATAGATTGCAATTCCGGGTAAGTAGTATTGGTAGTGCACCTAGTGCTGCCCTCTGACTAAAAGGGATTCCCAACCTGTGGCCACGGGTGGAATCCAAGTCCAAATGAAGACCACTAACCCCAACACACGGGGTTTACTAGTGTGTACCAGCCAAAGAAAGTAAAACATGAAAGTATGGTTATTTCTTAAAATATTTATACATGAAAGCATAGTTATTTCTTAAATGTTTAAGCATGGAAGTACGACTTATCCCTTAAACTGTTATGCATGAAAAAATTGTCAAGAATTAGCTAAATGTTTATGTATGCATGTTTTCAAAAGAAAAGAATAGATGCCTAGTATGTTCACTGTAGGGTGTACTGCTTACTGAGTATTCGACTCACTTTTGTTTTAAATGTTTTAAACGTCCAAGTAATGATGAAAAGGCTGGAAGCAAGGTATTACTGTAGAGGGAGAGTTCTTCTTAGTCCACACAGTAAGGGGTCTTGAGAGTTAAGAAAAACCTTCCACAAATCTCTGATAATATTCAGCTAAAACTAGGAAGCTGCGTATCTCATGTGCGTTGGTCGGTTTTTGCCATTTTGTTATTGCCTCTATCTTAGTAGGATCCACTGCTACACCCTTGCCAGAAATCACATACCCTAGAAACTTCACCTCTAGAAGCCAAAACTCACATTTACTGAGTTTTGCATAAAGCTGGTGTTCCTGTAATCTTTCTAGCACTAGACCCAAATGCATTATATTTTCCTCATCACTTCAGGAATAGATCAAAATATCATCAATGAAGACCACCACAAAACTATCCAAATAAAGATCTGATTCATTAAATCCATAAATGTCGCCAGAGCATTGGTCAATCCAAAGAGTATTACTAAGAACTCATGATGTCCATATCAAGTCCTGAAGGTAGTCTTAGAAACATCTTGCTCCCTAATCTTGAGATGATGGTATCCTAATCTCAAATCTATCTTAGAGACTACCGAAGCTCCCTACAATTGATCTATGAGATCATCAATTCTAGGTAATAGATACTTATTCTTGATGGTTACCTTATTCAATTCCGGATAATCGATACACATCCTCATGGATCCATGATTCTTCTTTACAAACAATACGGGCGCACCCCATGGGAAGAACTAGGTCGAATAAACCCTTTTTCCAACAACTCCTTAATCTGAGCTTTTAACTCCTTCAGTTCTACCGAGGCCATCCTCTAGGGTGCTCTATGTACAGGGGCGGATGCTGGCTCTAGCTCTATGATAAACATTGTTTCTCTATCTAGGGGCAATCTAGGTAAATTGTCAGCAAATGTCTTGGGAATGTAACAGCTTTCTAGAATTTCAATGGATGAATTCTTTTAGACTTTAGAAACACCATGAAAATCCTAGAAAGTTTTTCATGAAACGATCAATCGCGTAAGTTTTAGTCTGTCAGCATAGTCAATTTTACTGCTCACTATGGTGCCAGAAACATGATTTTATTTATTTGAGGTACTTAGGAGTGTGAGAATGAGAAATTGTTTGCGCCATTAGTCTCAAATGAATATTTGAGATTTTATGACACAATTGTTTGAAACGCGTTTTGAATTGTTTGAGGCACTTAGGAGTTGAATTTCACAAAATGAAGTATGCTCCTAGTTTCATATAAATATTTAGAATTTTAAGATGCAAAATTATTTTCACCATTTCTCGAAGTGAATAGTGACTAGTGTAAGCGGCATGTTGCATTCAACTTAGTGTTTCAAGCTCACAGTGTGGAATGTTCAAATTAGGTTAGAGAAATTTTATTTGGACACTTAGCAAAATCTTAGCCACACTTGGTGAATAGTATTGGACACTTGGCACCAAGAGGAAGTATGAGATGGAAATGTGAATGAAATCAAGCTTTGTGATATGCCACCTAAGCCAAACACTATTCCATCAAACCATCCAATTTGTGCCAAATCAGAGAGTTTCAACCCTAGAGAAACCCTAAACACTTGGAATTCAATTGAAATCCCAAAATCTTGGTGAAAACCGAAAACCCAAATGGTTTCCCCAAACCCCAAAAGTTTGCCTCCAAATCCTAATTGAACCTGGTTTTAGCTCAGTGTTTAATCACTTGATTAAATTACTTCTACATGCTATTAATCACTCAAATTCATGATATTATATCCTTATTTATTCTTTTATACCTTGGTAATTTTATTGGGTCAAGAAAAATTAGATTTGGGCTTAATAGAAACCCAAACCCCATTGAAACCCCAAATGGAAGCCCATTCGGTTAAGGCTCATTAAGGCCCACAAATTTTCACCAACAAAGCAAGGCTTGTGGAAGAAGTTTCCTCCCTGCCATGGTCGTCCTTTCACTAGACAAGTCAGCCCTAAATAGTATTTGATGGGATGGCCAAAAGCCACCTCACCACCTCCCTCTCACTCAACAGCAACAAAGCTAAAAACCATGGGCTGTGTTACCTGGTTTTGCATCTTGTTTTGGCTGACACCCCCATCACCCAAATTTTCTCACACATCTCCTATCAGCCCTCTAGATGCTTAAGTGTCGTAAAAAATCAGAGAGACTCTCGGTTAGTTTTTTTGGCTTACCTTCCTTGACTTTTTTGAAGTTATTATAAGTGTTTTCTTACAAAATGCCTTTGACATAAGTTGCTCCTCTTCAAATCTAGTTTTTGCTGTATTATTTGTGTAAAAATTCATGGTCATTGGTTGGGTGAAAAGTTTATTTAGGCTTAAAAATATCATTCTGGGTGATAGTCTAGAAAGTGTGTGATATTCTAATATTTTTGACTAAGTTATTGGCAAGATCTTAGTCTGATCTTTTTATGGATTATAGTTAACATGCTAATATACAAGATTGATGAAGATTCATTGCATGTTATAAGTTTTTTATGAGAGTTTTGCAAAGATCTAAAAAGTTAAAAACTGGGAGGTCGAAAACAATTCTGTTTTGAATAAACTTGAATCTTTTGTTGAGAAAGCATGTCCCAATGGTTTTAATCTTCACATATGATGTTCCTAGGACTTTGAATTACATGATAGGATGTTATTTTGAGGATTTATGGTGTTGGTTTTAAAGATATGAATTTTATGCATGTAAGGGTTCGTATAGGTCTTGTATTTGAGGTTTTCAGGTAGATCTATGTTTTGATGCAAATTTTTCCATGTGATCTTAAGTTTGATGCTTAGATCTATTCGGACTTAATTATTAACCATATAATTTTGATAATTTATGATTTATTTTATGATATGTTTTGGATCTAATGGTTTGATTAAACCAAACCACATGGCTCTCGGTTTTAGTGAAAGGGTGAAAAGTGAATGTGTTAAGTTAGATTTTGTGACTTTGTTTCATTTTGGCTTGATGATTCAAAGTATGATAGTTCTTAGTAATGTGTTATGAACGTATTGAGAGTATGTTATTGGACTTTTGGAGCTCTTGGAGTTGTTTTGAAAAGCGGTAAAACCTTGAACATCAAGCGTTGTGCTTGAGGTTATATAGTTGAAGTTTTGTATTAAAGAAATTTTTTATTTTTGTTATGAAAGTTATTTTGTTTGTTTTTGTATGTTTTTTGCGCATAGTATATGATTTTTGTATGTTGCATATTTTGTTTTATGCATGAGAAATGAGGTTTGATAGAATTGCAAAAAAAAAAAAAAAAAAAAAAGAGATTTGGCCTATACATGTTTCGGCCTATGCATGTTTGACCTAGTTATGATGTATTTTAAATTTTTGTAATTAGATATTTAGATTTAGGACAAATTTTACATGAGGAATATAAATTTTGGTGAGTTTTGGAATTAGGATGTGAAATCCTTAAGTTAGAGGTAAAATTGTCATTTTCTCATAGGTAGAGGGGTAAAATAGTAATTTTACTCTAAGTCAGTATTTTTATATTTCTAGATTGTTAGTGAGGATTTTCTATTGTTTAGAAATCTCTCCTTACAGTTTTCCATTTATTCGTACGTTTAGTTTGTCACATTATGATTACTGTAAGTTAGCTTCTAACTTACTGTCAGATTATTATGTATGTGTGTTGGTAAGAGAACAATTGTTCATGTTCTTATGTTCTTATATATATCATGCTATGCCATGTCACTACATGTATATCTGTTACACACTTTACTATGTCACGAAAGCTATATCTTGTACGCATTATATCATGTCATGAAATGTTTATCTGTTGCACGTTATATTATGTTACAAAATTTTTATCTGTTACACATTGAGCCATGTCATGAAATGTTCATCTGCTATATGTTATGTCATGTCACGAAATGTTATCTGTTACATGCTACTTCATGTCATGAAATATTCATTTGTTTCAGTTTATGCCATGTCATTCATCTCACATACATGTCACATCACGTTACGTCAAATCATTTGTCCTTTCTCCTTTCATTCATGTCACGTTATGTCTCAAGTATGGAGTGTGTCTCGAAAATAGCATTCTCGTGTTAGTCAAGTCTTTTTACGTTTGTCAAGACCCTAAATGCTAGGATAGGGTAATATCCTAGTGAAACTCATTTGTTCATGCTGGAGTGTTTAAACTAGTGTGAAATTCCTTGAATTGACAAGGTAAAGATCAACAGGCTTTGAATGTGGCCTAAATAACTGGTCATCGAAGCAAAGTCAGGCACCAACATTGATGGTGCCACCCATATTTCAATTTCTTGTTATACGTACTCGTGCGGGTGCAGATACTTGTCACGGGATATGTATATTAATTTTTTCATAGTAGGTGCAGTTACTTGTGAACTAATATGTTTGTTAACGCACTCACAACTAGTGCAGATACTTGTGATGTGATGTGGTATCAGCAGGGACACACAACTCAAGGAGACCTATGTAGCACCCACATTTCACATTTATTAATCATGTTTAAGTATTGAACAATATTCCGAGTTCATATATTTCACATTCAAGTGCATGTTATTTCAAGTTCAAGTTCAGTTTCAAGTTCAGCCCATGTTCAAGTTCAATTCATGTCAGCATAGGCCATGTTATTTATCAAGTCACATCAAGTTTGTTCTTGATCACGATATGTATTCATGCTTTTACTGTCATGCATGCATCTTTAAACTACCAGTTTAAGTGTTTCTTAACTTGTTGAGATTTGATTAATTTGAAATCAAATCTCACAATGGAGTGTTAATTACCATCTCTCTAAAATGGTAGACCATGTGTCAGGACTAGAGGTTGACCGGCTGAAGACGGTCGATTAGACTGTTAAGGCACGATGCTGAGCTTATAGCCTCCATGCTCCGATTTATTAATAGTATTATGGCATCCTTGACTAAGTTGCACATGCTACTCGATGAATTTGCCTAGTAGATACTTTAGATTGTGCTTGTACTTAAAGAGCTCTGTCTCCCGTACTCTCATGATTACAGACCCTTTGGACTTATGTTGTAATCTTGAACGTCTATCACATTCAATTTATGAATTATGTTTCAATGTTTTGGGATGTATCTCATTTGGTGCATAGTATTGCTCAAAGAAAACAAATTATTTGCTACGAATATTGCATATTGCTAGATTCATGTTAGGTACATTGCATATTTAATTGTCATAAATGGGGCAGGTAACCTTGTGTTGCATGTCTCGACGCTTCAGAGTACGTCTGATCCCAAGCAGAATTTGGGGGAGTCATAGGGAAAATCTTCTACTACAGAAATTCTCTGCACTCCTTTAGATTCCTCCACCCTTTCTACCGCAACCAATAAGTAAGCAATCATACCTCCCAAAATACTTCTCTTAGACAAGCTGAAACCACTAATGGGGACACCTTGATAAGTTCTCCTATGTAGCAAACCCTATACGCGGTGGGTGGTTCGAATACTACTTCCCTCTTCCGAAAATCAATCTTAGTATAGTGGCTAAACAACCAATTCATCCCTAGGATTACATCAAATTCCATTAAACAGAATATCATTAGGTCAACTTTCAATACCAATCCTACAACCTCTAATGGGCAATCCTTGATTACTCGCGTACAACCAACTACACTCCCATTCGAGATAGTCACTAGAACCCTTTGAGGCAAAGGCTCTGAAGTCAAATTACACAATCGTACAAAAGTAACAAATATAAAGGACTGTGATGCTCCTGAGTCGAACAAGGCACAGGCCGAATATCGCAACAACTTAACCTTACCTACCAAGATAACTAAGATTATCTAAAGAACTTAATCAAAGCCAACTATTCAACCAGGGTATTGTTAAAGAGATACCAGTAATTACTCCACTGTTGTCTCAGCAGCTTCCAAATCTACCTCTCCAAGAGCTATGACATAGACTTTAGCTTTCACTGGGGTCTTAGGTTTGACATCGGGTGCTGCTCCCCCACTAGGTGTGTTGCAAAGACAATCCAGATATAAAGGACTGTGATGCTCCTGAGTCGAACAAGGCACAGGCCGAATATTGCAACAACTTAACCTTACCTACCAAGATAACTAAGATCATCTAAAGAACTTAATCAAAGCTAACTATTCGACCAGGGTAAGGTTAAAGAGATACCATTAATTACTCCAGCTTCTATTGTCTCAGCAGCTTCCAAATCTACCTCTCCTGGAGTTATGACATAGACTTTAGCTTTCACTGGGGTCTTAGGATTGACATTGGGTGCTGCTCCCCCACTAGGCGTGTTGTGGGGACAATCCCAAATCAAATGACCCGTCTAACAGCACTTGAAACAAGCTCTTGTGGTCAAAAAACATTCACAGCTATGTCTTCGCCCACATCTATGACATGTTGGTGGTGTGACTGGTGCTGAGTTTCTAGTCATTACGCCCTTTCCTTTATCCATAAAGGAAGGAACCCTCTTTTTCTCCGTGCTTCCCTCAAGTGAGTAAGGCATCGCTCTCTTTCGTTTTGCTTTGATCTAAGTGATCAAATTCCTTTGCTCTGCCTTAGCTATTGAAGTAACATTAACCAACTCTCAAACAAGCAACATGGCTACAAATTCTTGGTTGTAGGCCTCCTTGAAACTTTTGGGCATGCATCTTCTTCGTTGCAATCAAGTGTGGGGTGAGCCTTCCCAATTCCATGAAACGAGCCGCATATTGCTCGATGGGTTGATTTCCTTGTACCAGATTATTAAACTCTTGGACCATATGTTGCTTGGTAGACTCAGGGAAGAATCAATTATCGAACTCTTCCTTAAATCTTTCTCATGCAAGAATGGCTATATTCCTAGGTTCCCATATCAGTAGTTGCCTCTTGGTGTCCCACCATATACCGGCCTCTCCTTGAAGCAAGTGGTGGACATTCTGGACTTTCTAGTCCTCCGTGCATCCAATTATATCGAAGGCTCTTTCCAGATCGATGAGCCTATTGTTGGCTCTTAATGCTCCTTTCGTGCCCATAAAATTCGGGTATCGATATATGAGAAACTTCTCAATTGGACAGCCACGACCTTCTCCTTTTGGTGGTTCTTGTCTATTGTTTTGCCCCTGGGCCATCTTCTGCAACACTACTTTTGTCATTTGGCGGATGGCTTTTGCTATAGCTTGACCTCCTTTCAGTGGAGGGTTTCCTTCCTCCCATTCGCTAGTTCTTGGAGAATTATCATCACGTCTCCCACATGCCATGAGCTCCTTTTTTTTCTGAAATATACAAAGCTAATGCACATCAGTCCTATTCATAAAACTGGATAACCTTGGTTTTGATCTTGGGTACATAAGCGCGTATACCTTCAGCCTATAAGCTATGAGGATTCAAGCCTACAAACTGAAAGATTCAGCTTAACTTTTGGTACAATATTCCAAAGGAAAACTGTGGGTTTACTTAGAGACGTAATTGCTCTGATACCACCATCTATGACACCCCTAGAGCCTGTTTGGGATTTGACGAAGACTGAAATATCGGGACATGCAACTCAAGATTACACACTCCTCCTTCATGACAGTTAACATGCAATGCACCTTGCATGTTTCTTGCAGTATACAATAATCATAGCAAAAAAAGTTCAATTCTAAGTAAAGATTGAGAAATTAAAGTATGGTATCAAATAAACAAAACTAATAATCCCAAAAGTACTTGTTCAAAAATATCTCTCAATACAAACAAATGGTTCAAACCACAACCCTTGCTACCAAGTTTACAAAATTCATCAAAATGAACTATCCTCTTGTGAGACATAGGGTGCGGATAGTTGTAGCTCAAAACTTCTAGTGACCTCATGGGATTTTACCATATACCCCCATGCTTGAACTATGTAGTCCTTCACGTAGTCCAATAGATTCTCTAGAGTAAGAGCTTCCTCAAGTTCGGGTACCCATTGCGGTATGTAATCTTCATTTAGGATATCCTGGATCTCCTTGAGAAAATGCGAGGTAGCTTTTAAACAAGAAATAGCTACATGGTATTGAGCCTTTATGGTAAACTCGTCCTCTATGAGGTTAGGCAACTCATCCATCCGGAGCAGTGTCGTTAGGTCCTGTCACAACTTCTACCATTCAGAAATCCTCGGAATGGTAGTGGAAACTACCAATGAGAGATTTTGTTCACATAAAAATATATTTGCAAGTGCACAGAATCGTAACAAGCCGTAAAGTGTTTTAAAGAAAATGGTTATCGAACCCACAAGGAATAATTATGCTATAGAGTATTGAAATTGACTAAATTAATTACTATTTGAAAAATTGAAATTTGAAGAATGGTTTATCTAAATTAAACTGAAGAAAAGAGCATTAAAATTAAGATTTTAAAAATAATAAGAATAGATCTAGAGCATTTGACTTCACCTAACAAATCCCACACAATTTATTCTTCCTTGTTATAGAATCTCAATTATCCCAAGTTGATGATAAAAATCCCTTAACTATTTAATATTTTCTCTCGAACAACACCAAAAATATCTCCAACTAATAACTACATATCTCTATGTGAATTTAACTAATTGGAGACTTATTAAGTTTTTTAGATTTTTACTGAAAATCACACTAGTCGTGGTAAAGCATCTCTGCTTTCGCTCAACTAATGGTGTTTAATTCTAGAGCTTTAATCATAAATCACCTCTCCATCTCATTGCAATCCAAAAGATCGAACAATAGTTAGCTAGAAAATTGTAAGCATTAAGAACAAGGAATAAGCACTCAATAATGGAAATATTGAAAATAAAATAACTTAGAATATAAACTGTGTGTTCAATGCTAGGTTACATCAAAACTCTAGAAAATAGAATTAGTTCATAATGAAATTTAAAAGAAAAAAATAAAACTAGTGTTCTTCGTTGAAATCAGTTGATGAAGCATGCAGCTCTCGCCTCTGCTTCCCTAGATCCGCTTCCTCAAAAGAAACTCAAAGAATAACTCTGGAATAATTGAAAACCTAAAACTCAGACTCTCTAAAACTCAAAACTAAAAACTCAATAACCAAAGACTCTCTATTCATCCCACAAGACGAGATTAAATAGATGTCAAAATTCAAATTTGGAAACAAGATAACTGCAGATACAATCTAGGCTAAAGATCTGGAAAATAATTTCTAAAAATAAATGTTAACATAAAAGAAATTATCCCAATAATAACGAAATTATCTAAAATAAAAGATTCAGTAATATACAACTTTAATTGGAGAGTTTGGGAAGTTTTGGTCGCCAATAGATTGATTGTAGAACTCAGGAGGATAGAGGCGAGTAGAGGCCGTGTACGTTGAATATAACTAGCAGGCGTGGAGGTCACAAATGAACGGGCCTCTCCTCACCTATCGCGTGGAAAGACTCCCGACCGGGATGAAAGACTCATCTCGTCTTTCCTAGTTGTTGCCCACGATGTCGTTTAGGTTGGTATTTTAAGTTGATCGTTTAAACTAGTCACCTATTCTAACCGCCTAGAGCCTTGATGCCAAGTCTTCATGTCTTCTAGTCGCGAGTCTCCTTACCTACAGAGAGCTAAGTCTTCTCGCCTTTAGGCGAGAAAGATCTCTTTGCTGCCCACGGGACAAGGCTCCTCGCCCAAATCTCATTGGCTCTCTTCAGATCTCGCTATCTCTCATCGATCTGGATCCGTAGTCTCTTCTTTTTCATCAAAATGCTCTCCTTTTGCACTAAAATCTTGTCATTCCTTCAAATCCAAGAAAATAAATAAAAATATGTAGAAATAAAATAAAATCAATGGTATTGAAGGAAAATAATATTTTTCATAAATAAGAGAGTGATAAAAATCACATAAAAATAACACTTATCAGATTTCAAGAAATCTCAGCAACTTAAACCAATAACATACAAGAAGATAATATAAGCATGTATAGGCAAACCATGAGTATGAATGCATGGACATGAACTTGACCAAAAACTTATTTCATTCTTGTACGTGTTCTTTTCAAAACGTTGACCATGTAATCATGTAATAGAGTGACAAAATAACCATGTAAAAATATCATTTTTTAATTCATATCAGACACTTATAACCATTAATCCATATAACAATGTGGGTGGACACCTCAAGGCTCTCATATGCAACGTGGACTCCCTTCTAGTTATCACATCACATTGCCGGCCCTTTTGACTGGTTTTGAGTACGTCAAAGACCCTATGATATGGCAGTTCACAATTGACATTCACTGCATTTCTAATGCATTTCACCCTAAGGGTCTCCCTTGCATGGAAGACATGTGGCGCCTCCTTTAGGGTGACCTAAAATCCATGCCTCCCTTTGTAACAGCCCGCTAGAAATTTAAAAGTGGAATTTCTATTAGCTTTAGGAATCTAGTGAAAACCCCGTAAGTTTTTACGAATCGACCAATCGCATAGGTTTTAGTCTGTCAACATAGTCAGTGTTATCACTCACTATGGTGCCAGAAGTGTGATTCTATTTATTTGAGGTGGTTATAAGTGTCAGAATGTATTTTGGTCTGCGTCATTAGACTCATTTGATTATTTAGAATTTTATGGCGCAATAAGTTTATTTTCATATTTTCGGACGAAATGCATGTTCGAAACTATGAAATTATTTTTAAGGGCACTTCAGGGTTGAATTTCGGTAAACGATTTTCACTGTAGGTTAATATGAATATTTAGAAATTTTTAGTGCTAAGTTTATGATTCACTTTTTCAGAGTGAATAGTAATCTCGGTAAGCGCACCCAATGCAGTATTTTCAGAATCACAGTGTGGAATGTTCAAATTAGATTAGAAAAGTTTTATTTGGACACTTGGCAAGATCTTAGCCACACTTAGTTAATAGTATTAGACACTTGGCATAAAGAGGAACCATTATATAGATTTGTGAAGGAACTTAAGGTGTGAGATCATGCCACCTAAGCAAAACTTTGTTTCATCTGATCAACCAACTTGTGCCAGACCAAAAAGGGTTTCAATCCTAGCGAAACTCTAAATTGTTGGAATCCAATTGAAACCCCAAAAACTTAGTTGAAACCAAAACCCTAAACAGTTTCCCCAAACCCTAAAGTTGGCCTTCAAACCATTTCTAATCCGATTTCTAGCATTGTGTTTAATCACTTGATTAAATTACTTCCACATGCTATTAATCCTTCAAATTTGTGTTAGAACATCATTATCCAACCTTGTTAATCTTGAAAATTTGATTGGGCCAAGTGATATTGGATCTGGGCTTGATAGCAACCCAAACCCTCTTTAAACCCCAAAATTTAGGCCCATTAAGGCCCATAAATTTGACCACATTAGTATTGCTTCATGGCTAAGTTTTGTACCCCCACTTGGCTGGCCAGATCTTTACAAAGAGGGGTCACCTCACTCTTTCACTTTTACACTCCACCTTGAGAAAACATCTTGGGTTGATTTTTGTTTATTGTAATGAGAAGAAAAGGCCAACACTCAAGCTTCCATTCAGTCCTATCACTTTCCATAACCTGTGTAAGAGGATCTCCAGTCCACTTCCCACAAAAAGCACCCTTCCTTTACACTTTTCCTTTAAAGAACACAAAAGACACTCTCGGACAGTTTTTCTTATCTCTTTTGCACGCCTGTTTCGAAGCTTTTGTAAGTGTTTTATCGCAAAGTTTCCTTCATGAACGTTTTTCATTTTTGAGTCTAGTTTACGTGGATACCTTATTTGTTCCATTTGGAGATCATTTGATTGGTTAAAAGTTGTTTAAACCCCAGAAAGGTCATTCTGGGCGATAAACTAGAGAGTGTGTTATATTTTGGAGTTTTGACCAAGCTAATGAATAGATATTGGTCCGAAATTTTTATGGAGTACTGTTAGCATGTGTATATGACTATTGGTTGAGTATTTGATGCATGATTAAAAGTTTTGGTGAAAAATGTTCTTAGATCTTGAAACTTAGAAACTGGAAGAGGAAAAACAGTTTCTGTTTTGAGAAAGTTTAAGTCTTTTATGGTTTAATCTTATTCCTATGGCTTTGATATTTTTATTGGAGAATCCTAAGCCTCTTATATACATGTTAGAATGTTATTTTGAAGATATTTGAAGTTAGTTTCGAAGATATGGAATTTTATGCAAGGAGATTTTCGGTTAGGCCAAAGTGATTATGTTCTTGGCTAAAATTATTGTTTGGTTGATGTTTAACCATGTGATCTTGAGTTTGAAGCTTGGACCTATTTTAGGACACCTTTTTAAATCATGTGATGTTTTGGTTTGTTGATCACATCTTTATAAGTCATGGATCAAGAGGTTGATCAAAACTAGTTAGAAACAAAAATATGTTTTGAACTTAGAAGAAAAGCCAAAAAGTTCAAGTATGGTTTTTTGTGATTTTGATGACTTTTGTCCATGATTCAAAACATGATTATTCTTAGGAAAATGTTATGAGTATATTAGAAGAAAATATTTTATTTTAATCATGAGTCTTGATTTGAAAGAATTACAACAAAAATCAAAGGAAATAGCCTTTGTAAGTTTCGGGTCTATAGAGTTGTAATGGTTGTGTTTAGTTTTAAATTTTTTTGAATTGATATTTGAGCTTAGGTCAAAATTTACATAAGGTATGTAAATTTTGGTGATTTTTGGAGTTAGGATGCAAAATCCTTAAGTTAGGGGTAAAATGGTCATTTTCCCACATGTAGAGGGTAAAATGATAATTTTACTTTAAGTCGATATTTTTCCATATTCCTAATTGTTAGTGATTAAGTTCTAATTTTTAGAAATTACTATTTTCAGTTTCTCGTGATCGCACTTGAGTTTTGTCTAGAAGCGCGAAGATCGAGGTAAATTAGCTTTTAACTTACTATCAGTTTAATGTGTATGAGTGATAAGTAAGGGAACTAAAGTGTATGTATGCATGTTATCATATGTTCCATGCCAAGTCATTACATATTTATCTATTACACAAAATTTATTCTGTCACGAATTATTCATCTGTTACACAAGATATTCTGTCATGTATTTCTATACATTGCTATGCATTGCAAGTATGTCATGTTAAGTTAAGTATGCCATCTGTTACATGTATTTCATGTCACGCAATATTCACTGTCACATGTTATGTCATGTTATGGAATATTGTCTGTTATATGTTATGTCATGTTAGGAAATAATGTCTGTTATATGTATGCCATGTTATAAAATGTTTTCTGTTACAAGTAAGTCTCAAAGTATGTCATATATGTCATCTTACGTTCACGACATGTTACGCTACATCAGGACTTCTGTCTTTCCGTATTCACGTCATCCCGTCTCGAATACAGTTTGTGTATATTGAGAACAGTCTTGTTAAGTTATTCATGTCAATCACAACCCTAAGCGCTAGGATGGGGTAATATCCTAGTGAAACTCTTTTATTCACGCTGGAGTGTCTAAATATGAGTGAAATTCCCTGGGTTGACGAAGTATAGTCAACAGGTTGCGAATGAGGCCTAACTAGTTGGTCACCGGAGCGCGCCAGGCACTAACGTCGATGGAGCCAAACTTTATTTTACGTGTGTCCACATCAAGTGTGGTACAAACAACTCATGGGGCCACAACAACTGTGGAGCATACACTACATGAGACACATCAATTGTGACACGTAGGATACGTGAGGCCACAACAACTGTGGAGTACTTATTAACACACTCATAGCTGGTATAGACACCTGTGTTGTGATGCGGTAATCAGCAGGGACACACGGCTCAAGGGGACCTGTGTAGCACCCGTATGGTCACTTTAATGATTAAGTCTACTGAATAAGATTCCAAGTTCATGTATTTCATGTTCAAGTTATGTTTCACGTTATGTTATGTTCAAGTTTACGTTCATGTCAAGTTTCAAGTTTATGTCACGTCAAGCTAAGTTTCAATTTCAGTTCAAGTTATGTCAGCTCATGCCATGTTATGTCAAGTCACGTTATGCTTATTATTTCATGCCATGTTATGTCAAGTTATGTTTTGTTTACTATTGACTTGAGTTGTGCATTCATGCCTTTATTGCCGTGCATGCATCATTAACCTGTGTGAGAGTTTTTTGTTAACTTGCTGATATTTGTAATCAAATCTCACTGTGGTAGTCCTAACTATCATTCCTCCCGAATGGTAGATCTTGTTGCAGGATCAGAAGGAGAACTGGGAATCGACCCACTGGAAACGGTCGACTAAGTGATGGTGCGACGTTGATGTAGTTACCTCAGATTACTACTTGTATTTTGTGGAGTTCAATCTCCAGCACTCTTTTGTTCACAACCATTTTGGACTAGTGTTGTGATATCAGTTGATTAGTATGTCTTTATGTATGAAATATGTTTTAAATATTTGGGATATTATAAGTTTGGTGCATAGTATTGCTAAAGAAAAAAAAAATTATCCGCTGCGAATATTGCATAATGCTAGATGCATATTAGGAACATTGCATCTTATATCTCATGAACGGGGTTAGGTAACCTTGTGTTGCATGTTTCGATGCTTCAAATGTCCGTCCGATCCCAAGCGGAATTTGGGGGCGTCACACCCTTTATCCATTTTTTTTCCTAGATACAATGAACCTAAGGGAATGGCAATGCATGGTTGCTAAATGGCATGAGGTGGGCATGTGGCTCTTGTCATACCTAGAATCCCTCTTGTCTTCTTCCATCCATAGATTCTTCTAGAAGCCATCATGAGTGGTGTGTGTCTCTTCACCAAAACCAATCTCTCTTTTCACCTTCCTCATTGTTACTTCTTCTAGAAACCTTAAAGCCATACACGTGTGACAATTGACCATGTGAAAATTGGCTTCCATGGGTTGAGCATGTACTCTAGTAAACTGAACCCCAAACCCTTCTTCTCTCATGTAACTTCTTCTCAATCCATCTTGCATGCTTGCCAATTGCCAAGTGGTTCATCACCTTGTGAACCAAATCTCCCATCTCTATGCATAAAATGATTACATTTTATAGAAGCTCAAGGCCCTTCCATCCAAGTGGCACCTCTCACTTAATCCAAACCATAAACCCTTAAAGGGCCAAAATGACTAAGTGTTAGGCTTCTTCCTTGGGTTTGGGCGTCTATTGCATCAACAAAACATGGCCTAAGTGAATCTTACACTCTAACCTTCTCCAAATAATGGGTTTAAGTCCATTTGGATTAAATCAGAAAATAAGATAAATATGAGTAAGGACCTAGCTTAGACCAGGTTATCACATTTATTATATATTATTTAATAACATATGGAAGAAAATACATTGAGTTGTAATATTGGCACTAGGGGTGGTGGGGGTGGTGGTGACTCTTCTTCTATTCTAGTGGATGTGGAGGAGAATGTGAGTCTTCCCACACCTTTTTCCTCACTAACTCTAGCCATTCCCTTTGACCTTTAGCCAAAAATTGAAAAGAAAATCTAGAATCGGTGATATGGGAACACTTTATTAAAATAAAGTCTATTAATCATGATAAACGGAAATGCACTAAGCTATTCAATTGCCACTATAAGAATCGTATTTCATCCATTATGCACCACCTCGACAATGTGTGTTAAACTTCTTAGACTTAAAAGAATTAAAAAAAATTCAAATCTAGACCTTTAAGAGGGATGTAAAGGGAAGGGTGTTCAGTCCACAAGGGCTTATCAAGTATGACCCAGAAAAACTTTGGGTATCAACTACTACAGTTTTTTATTAGGCCTGTAGAGCACAATGAGTTTATAGAGAATGTGTCAAATTTGGAGTCTAAATTTGCATTACAATCCTGAACCACCTGATGGAGAGATTGTGTTAACAAATAAGACAAAAAGATAAAGTTCAAAAAGTTGTTGAGTGGTCAAAGGAGTTGATTTACCATCGACAGTCGGCCATCAATACAAAATATAAAGCACATGTGCATTACCACACATTTCATTGATTATAATTGGAGATTGTATAAAATGAAGGCTATGATATTTTAGCTAAAAAGATGTGCAAAGAGCATGAGTTGGTGGATAGGATAAAGACAAAGATAAAGCTTCTTTTAAGGCACTTGATCGAGCAATACGATACATTTTGTGTGGTTAATGGAGGAGTTCTAATGTGCTCAAGGAATGCGAATTACTACTTCTACAAACATTGGTAATGAGCCCGTACCGGTCTTTCATAGATTTGATCTCGTGTTATTAGACAAAGTCCTTGAGGAGAAGGATTTTATAGAGTTTAGATAGGAGTTGGATCACTACTTATCAAAGGGGTGTGCAACAAAACCACCAAATTTTGATATTTTAGACTGGTGGAAGACTAATGCAGTCAACTTTCCTATCCTAACTGAGGTAGCACCCGACGTGTTAGCCACCTCAATTTCCACCGTTGCCTCGAAGTCCTCATTTAATACTAGAAGATGCATCTTGGATTCTTTTAAGAGTTTATTGTCTCCAAAGAATTTTAAAGCCCTCACTTGAAATTTTGTTTCTATTAATCAGTTATTTATTTAACTCAGTTTCTTCATACTTATTTTTTAGATGATCATCCACCTTTATTTTCAACATAACTGATACGCTTATCCGCATTGAACTTGGTTGATAGAGTTGGGAGTGGGCCATACTTATTCATAAGAGCATCCTCATTGGTTTGGCCAAAGTCCAATGATAGCTAAACTTTAGCCAATATGTGCCAAAAAACCACCACATTGGATTGAGCATCTCTATAAAATTTTAGACTTATGCTACAGTGATTCTTCAAATTTGTAGGTGAACAATAGGTTAGCCAAACATTAAAATATCAATTCTCACTCCTCTCACAAAATATAGAGGTATTTTTTGTAATTAAGAAATTTGATTTGATTTATTATTATTAAATATAAAATGTGATAAAAATAAATTAATTAGTTAATATTAATTAGAATATTAATTATTAAGTTAATTATAATGATAAGTTAATTATAATATAATTATTATTATTAATATTTAATATTTAATAAATGTAATAAATATAAATATTAATTTAATTAGAATATAATTATTATTAATATTAAATTAGTAGAATTAAAAATGTGATACAAATAAATTAAATAAAAAAATTATTAAATTAATAATATTTTATTATTATATAGAGAGTAAATGGCTAATCCAATGTAGAGATTGAATTTAATGAAATAGGTAAATGTAAAAAAGTGTGATATTGGCTAAATTTTAAAGATGAATTTGACCAAATCAATAAGAATGCTCTAAGGCATAATATTTATATTATTTGTTATACAAAAATAAAAATATAATATTGTAGTACTTCTTAAAAAGTTTTTGCTTTTTGACAGTCTCTGCATCATTGTATAAGAAACCAAAAATTAATGTTTCCCTCAAAACAATAATAAAAACTTGAAACATGTATTCAAAATCTGACTCTGATGATGACTTTAGTGGTGTACATGGAGGTAATAAAAATACATCTTGTCATCACAAAGTTTGCTTTTTGTTGTTATATTATACTTGTGACTTAGGGATTGATCTTTTTGGCTGTCAGATTGTATGTTTTCAATGGATAATGCAATTCAATTGTTGTAATTAGGGCTGGGTGGCGTGCCCCCGCAACCTGGCCTATCCACTCGATCTACCCATCCACCCTAGGTGTGGATACAAGTAGGTGCCTAACTAAAAAATACACATTTCGCAGGGGCGAGTGGGCCCACTTCCTTTCCATTCATGAGAATCTTGCGTGCCCATATGCCGAGCACACATGCGTAATAGAAAGGAAGTCACAACAGAATAAGTAAAGGTGATTAGTCTATTATTGCATTGTATATGAAAACTTTGAGACATAAGATTCTGTTTTGATATGGTTACAGGCCCTGCCACGAGTTGGTGTTAGGCCTTGCCATGGGATAAAATAGTGACATTTATTTTTGGCCCTACCACAGGATAAAATAGCAGCTTTTATTTTTGGCCATGCCACGGGATATATTAGTGGCCTCTGTTTTTGGCCCTGGCATGAGATATAATAGTTACGTCTATTATGGCCATGCTATGAGATAAAATAGTGGTCTCTATTTTGAGTGCACTCACTTTGGTGATAGAATATTGATTTATGTTTTGGTTGGCTAATCGCAAATATGCACAACCCTACCACGGGGGTAAACATGGCCTCTGCTTCTGATGTTATTTTAGTTATGCTTGTACCTAAGGTCTTTTGTATATATATCATTTAAATGTTTCTGAAAATACTACTACTATTTTTTAGAATTACTTATTTATGCATTCTATAACTATGGTATAGGTTCATTACTTCCTAAGTCGATGGGCTCACCCATTTATCTCCACCATTTTTTTCAGATGACTTTGATGGTTATGACGACTAGAATAAATGGTACGTGACAGGACTATAAGAGAAGGGTGGGATAGATGCCGGATGGCATAAGGGTAGTGTTGATATTTTAGAGAGCATGTAGTAGTGTTTAGTTTATTTTTCTTGAAAATTTTTTTGAGGTATTTGATTTTGCAAGATTATTGTATCTAAGTTATTATTATTATTATTATTATTAAGAATTTCAGGCAAAAGGGTTCACCAGGTACAGGGGTGACAATATAGATCCAGGTCTGCAAATATCTTGTAGACCCTTCGAAAAAAGGTGAGACCTGGTTAAAAGTAATCATTTTTTATGATAGGTCTAGCTTTTTTCAAAATGCCCGCACAAGACTTCTATGTATACTTTAGACATGTATCTAACATTATTCTTTTTGAAAAATGGATATGAATAAAAAAAATATTCAATTGTAATATTGAATACTTACACAAATGAGAGTTTCGTCTTCATAAACCTTTTTTCAAGATTCAAATCGAATTGATTTATTAAGTAGGAAATTTTTATTACATATGCAAAAGATTAAGAGTTTTTTTTTTCTCAACAAGCATTCAATATATTAGAAACCGAAAGGATAATACAAAGAGTTCAAGATGGGTCTTCCCCA
Organism: Juglans microcarpa x Juglans regia; assembly: GCF_004785595.1. Classification (NCBI taxonomy): domain Eukaryota; kingdom Viridiplantae; phylum Streptophyta; class Magnoliopsida; order Fagales; family Juglandaceae; genus Juglans; species Juglans microcarpa x Juglans regia. Next base: position 3,767,811 of record NC_054605.1, read on the forward strand.
CTGTTAGTACATAAAATACATCTAGGATACTATCAAGGAGTATGCGGCCAAAGAGTTGATTGGTTCCTGCCCATTGCGCCACTGCGTGCACATGCCAGTTTTGAAACCGGTGTATTTTGGCTACTCTCCACTCATCTTTCGGGATGAGATTTTGACTGACGTCCTCCATGATTGGAATTAGTTGCCACAACGGAGAGGAAGTTCTTTTCGTTATACCATCAATAACAATTTGGTCTTATCCTTCTAAAATCGCCGGCATCTTTTGGATATGTTTTGCTATTTGTATTTGCTAAATGATGTAGTAAGAGTTCATCGTAGTAAGAGTTCCACGGCATTAAATGATGTATTTAGATCTTCATGGCGCATCTTAAATTCTGGCACCTTTAATTCCTAACTGCCTTTGGCTTAAAGCATTAGCCAAAAATTAAATGCATACGTAGAATTCTGTTTATTTACAGAGTAAATACGATTCACATCTTCAATTGTGTACCGTTTGACCCGTCTATGTAGATGTACAGTTCACAATGTTTGACCATCAAAAACATGATATTTAATGAGAGGAGAGAAAAAAGAGAAACAACAAAAATAAAGTTTCTTTATGAGGTTTATCCTTTACACCCATATCCAAGTCACATTTGCACATATATTTGGAGAAGCATTTTATCTGCTAGAGCTCTACTTCTAGAAGGGACAATATGGAGAATTGGTAATGGTAAATTAGTAAGAATTTAGTCAGATCCTTGGCTGCCTCAACCTATCTTATACAAACCTCAAAGTGGAAACAATTTATTGGGGGTGATGTTAAAGTGGAGGTTCTTATTCAACCAGAAACTAAGGAATGAAACATACCCTTAATCAAAGTAGTTTTCACTAACAATCAAAGCAGATCCTAATCAATTAGAACAATCAGCAAGACAAGTTGGTTTAGAGAAGCAGTGCAAATGATGTTTTTACAGTTAGGAGTGCTTACCACTTACAAGGGGAACTGCAGAAAAGACAAAAAGGACAAAACTCTCATAATTCCCACACTCGAGAAGAATGGACCAGATTGTGAAAGCTTACTATACCACCAGCAACCAGGAACTTCTTGTGGAGAGCATGTAGGAATATTCTGCCTAATGTGTCTACTGAAACTAGAAACTGCAGAACACATACTTTGGGAATGTGCTTCAGCTACTGATATTCTAGGTCAATGTTCCAGGAAACTCAGAAAAGTCAGCTATCATAAAAAAGCGTAAAGGATTTATTGCAAGACATGTTCAAAAAGCTAAACAAGGAAAGGATGATTGAACTATCTTTAATATGGTGGAGAAGGAATGAATTTGTTTTTAAGAACATACCCATTAATCCAAGCACTGTGTTACACAGAGTGAATCAAATGCTGATCAATATTTCTGCTTTAGACTCAAGAGATGTTACTAGAAATCATCTACAAACACAAGGAGAGTTACATGGGAGTGTCCACCTCAAGGTTTTTCTAAGATCAATTGGGATGTGGCAGTTTATAAAAGTCAGTGTAAAACAGGGATAGGTGTTGCTGTTAGAGACGAGGAAGGCAATTTTTTTGGCTATTTTGAGGAAGAAACAGGCTTTTTTTCCTGATACACTTCTAGCAGAAGCCACAGCTGCACTCAGAGCAATCACCTTTGGTCTTGAACCGGACATGAGCAAGGTAATTTTAGAAGGAGACTCTAAAAAAGTGGTCAATGAAATCCAGTAGAGGAGGCAAAATGACAGTTATTTTGGGATGCTCATTTCAGAAATTCAAGCTAGTATGGCTAAATATGTAGATTGTCAGTTCAGTCACATATATCGTGAACAATATAGTTGCCCACAACTTAGGAAAGATGCCTTATTTGCAACAGATTGTATAGTTGATATGGAGGATCTTCCTAACTGTTTCCAGTTCTTGTATTAGAACAAGTTATCAATGAATTAGGATTTTTCAAAAAAAAAAAAAGTCACATGTGCACAAAAACAATCAACCATGAAAGGCCAGAATGCAATAATGGCTGATACAGGAAAAAAGTCCACCCAAATAAAAATCACATTTTAGCAAATTACATCATATATTATAATATATAAATATATATATATATATATATCTGTGTGTTAGGATTAATGCTCTAATAATCTAATTTGAATGAAACTTTTTAATAATATTTTCTTTAATAAAATATTTATTTGCTTGAACTTTACATGAATATTGGACATTGCATTTATTTAGTTCATAAGTTATGTTGTGCGTGGATTATCTATATTAATGAGATTAATATATAAAAGATATAAATCACCAGTACCTATAATTTAAAAAGTTATAATTTCTTAGTAAGTGATAAAATTGAGCATTTTATCTAATAAGACTATAACATGTCAATTATGATGATTTATCTTAATTGTGGAAGTGGTGATTTCTAGTTGACACGTTAATATAATTGAAGTATATTGAATTGGACCACATTGACTTATTATTCTAGAAAATACTGTCATTTGAATAATAAATTCACTACCAATAATAGCACTTGATTCTTAATTCAGAGAAGCTCTTGAACTCAAATGTGACGTGTAGATTATTTTGAAGCATCTAGGAGTAAGATCCTATTAAGTCAATTTCTTAATACGTCGACCGAGTAATTATATTTAGCATTGCGGGAGTTGTAAATCGAAAGAAAATTAGTAAGGGAATTGAAATAATAAAATTTAAGGGGCAGCCGGGAGGGGCGGGTCGTTTCTCTCCTACTCTTTATATTTCTTCCTCTTTGCCCTTTTTTCTTCGTCTTTTTCTTTTCATTTTTATACATCTTCCGTGTGGATATGGTGGATATAAGACCCACGGTCATACCCTGTGGTCTGATATATGTCTTCACTATGACCCATAACACAACCATGGATTTAAAATTTGTGTTATGCATCGAGGGTCTCAAATCTGTGTTCAATGAGATCCACAACATCTCAGAAGTCGTAGAAGGTATCGACCGCACCATAGTATTGTTGGATGAGGCACTGAGATTTGTGTTTTTTGCATATTTGTTTGTCTAATTTTGTAATTTCTTGAGAATATGTATGGGATATCAGCGTTCATGTAATATTTTGCAAATCATTTAAGTTTTGCAGATTTGTATATACCTTTTCCAAATCATTTGGGTTTTTGCAAGTTTTGTATGTTTTTGCAAATATGTTAAACCTCCACTAGATTATCAGCAAATGTAAGGGAAACTCCATCTATTTGTTGAACGGATACACACGTGCATGGGCCTAAAACAAGGATGGGGACCTGGGGGGTTCTCCACCCTGCCCAGGTGGGAGAGTGTTACGAGAAGGGGTGTGGGTGGGTGGCTCACAACCCCAAGCCTAGATGGAGCATTACCTCAGTGGAGCTCCCCTAGTCACTTAGAGAGTGTATCAACAATGTGACATCCCTTGGATTGACACTGGACTATCAACAGGCTCGAGTGAGATGGTAATACTCTCGTGTTAAGTTATTGTCTCTCGGCCGGCAAAGACTAGAGAATGCTTATGGTAGAGCGATTCTTGAGATGAAGTCATATGCATGGTCAGAGACTAGAGAATGCTTATGGTAGAGCTATTCTTGAGACGAAGTCATATGCAAGGTCGTTACTCGCGATGTAATGAAAAGGTCAGGGTGTGTGCACGATTTTAAGGGAGGCTGTGGCGCATACGTTAAAAAAGAAAAAATGGTTTGAGGAGATTTTTGGACATGGAGAACCTAGGGTTCTTAGACTTATAGGTTCTTGATATTTCTAAAGCCTTGTACCCGTTGTTTGACATGATTATAGGATTGAACTACTTGATATACATATTCCTTGGGATCTTATAATCCTACAATATTGTATCTCTTATGCTTGGGTTGTCCTTGTTGTAAGTATACTTTATTGCTCGAACTCTTATGTTTATATTTGAATATTCACTGTCTCTGTATACATTATAAAAATTGTCATCGCTTTTAACGTATTAAGATTTTTTCAAAATCTCACCATGATAGTCTCATTACAGTTTTCTTCTTCGGAACTGTAGACTTTGATGCAAATGTAAGTGATGAGGGTGTGCACAAGCAAGAAGACCCAATATAGCCCAAGGAGTGAGGCAGGGGCCTATCTTTATTTGGGCTATTATTATGAAATTGACTATGTTTATTTTGATTTAAGAAAATTGATGGATAGTTTATAGTTTGTAATGCCTTAACAATTATGGAGTTGACTTATGGATGGTTTATGGCATCGATTTTGATGCTCTATTGATTCTCTCAATTAATTTCTCTGGTACTAATGCTGTTAGATATGGCATATACCTTATTATTTTCTCGCTGCAAATTTTTATACACTCATGTGTCGAGCATACAAGTATACAAAATTTCACATATTGTGAGGGGTGTGACCCTGTCAGAACCCTTAGGAAAGCGGCCCTGGGCCACACCTCGACACTGTCCATGATGTGCTAGGACAGCCCCATGTCAAGCCCCACGGCTAGCCTACATGCATGCCTTGGCCCGTGCCTGGACACGCATGGGGCCACCAGTGAGGCTACTGCCTACGCGTAGCATAGCACACAGGCTAGCATGCACACGCCCATGCACATTCCTAGCCACAGGCCTAGTGAGGTTAGTGGTTGTGTGCAGCCCAACGCACGGCCTGGCATGCGCATGCATGCCCCCGCGCAACCCCCCTGCGTCGCAAGGCCCTACGCACCCCCTATGCCGCAAGCCCATGCTCATGCCTCTGTACCGCGCAACCATGCGCCGCATGCCCATGCGCACGCCCCAGCACCTGCCCATGTGCACGCTGTTCCACCACGTAGTCATGCGTTGCACGCCCCAGCACATGCTCTTATGCCGCACGCCCAAGATGCCAACAAGGTTAGTAGCATGCCTTAGCAGGCATGTCATCCAGCGCACGACTCCAGCCCGTGTCCTACAGGCAAGGCCAGTGGCATGCCCACCAAGCATGCCATCTAGCGCATGGCTCCAGCCCATGCCTTACAGCACCAACGCCTAGGTCACCTGCCAGGGCTAGCATGCAAGTATGGCAACCTGCGAAGACCAACAACAGGCCTTTCACGATACCATGTTGTGCCCACCAGCAGGCCCATGCATGTCACCCTGCCATGTCCACTAGCAGACCATGTCGTGCACCACACCAGCCTTCGACCAGACCAGCCAAGCCGAGGGCCATGAACCATCCTAGCCCATCCATCGGCCGATGCATGCCACGGGCCACCTTGGCCCTTGCAACCTATGTTATTGCTTTCCTTTTATTTTTATTTAATTATTTTTCAATGGACCTTTTGGGGGTTTCCACTTTGTAATCTCTACATATAGGACCCTTAGTTATTTCATTTACATCTTTTGACAATTTCCTTTGTTGACAGCTTATTGTTCTTGAGATCATTTTCGGTACTTAGCACTTGGGCTTTTTGGGGTGCAATTCGTGAATCCTTAAGGAGAGAATCACACTTTGCAATTCATGAATAAGTGTGATTCAATTTATCAATCTTATGAGTATTATTCATTCAATCTCTCGTCTTCCACTATTCCTCCATTGATCTTATTATTTTATGTGCATTGTTCTTATAGTGTTCCTTGTGTGTCTCGCCCAACAAACACTATCCCTTCATCCATTCTCACGACCAAGCCAAGAGCCCTAATCCCACTTTCCATATTTAGCCTTCTTCCACCCTCCATAAACCCTAGCCAAAATCTCCAAGTCCCTCTAAGGTAATTCTTTTATTTTAGGATTCCTAGACTTCATCCAAATCCAATCCCTTGATTTAAGGTATTGTCATCCAATCTTCAATTCCTTAAATCACTCAACTCCTAAAATATCTCAAGTCAACCTAAACTAATATGAACCCATGGGAATGGAATCTCTTGAACCTACAATCAATTTGAAAACTCACCCAAGAAAGGCAAAATCAAGTCAATGGATAGAGAATCTAGACCCGATGAGAACTCGTTTCAAGAACCTAAATTATATTAAAATCTAGATCTGTTGAAGAACCTGTCTCAAGAACCCAGATTGCAAGGAGGAACGCCACAAATGTTGTGATTTACCTTTGATAAGTTTAAAAGTTCATTTAAGAACAAGAGGAGATAAACTCAACTCACAATGAATAATTCATCAAATTCATAAACTTCATAAAATGAAGCTACAAAGAGTATTTAAACCAAAACCTAATCGAAACCCTAGTCAAAATAAACCTCTTTCTTCCAAAACTACACTTGGATGAATAGTGTCACGGCTACAGTACCGCAGCTACAATACCTCATTAAACCCTAGTTCGTAAAATATAACTTTCCAAATAAGCCCTTGGCCAAAATACAAGGCCTTTCCAAAAATCCTAATTTATAAGAAATAAGACATATGTGGGTCAAGCATCCTCAAGCCCAATTATTATAGACTAATTCCTATAACTAATAAAATAAGCCCCTTTAATGAAATAAACAAGTCCAAGGCCTTCAATCACATAATCATAATAATAGGCTCTAATTTATGTTGCACTCTTCCATAGCTTATCAAATAAATCAAAACTGGATCTTCATTCTTCAAAGGCCCATTTTGAATGTTGGGCTCTTGCTAAACTCGTCCCAAGTGGATTGCATCAATCCTTGCATTACCTCCTTGATCTTCTTGGCTCTTGACCTTATAATTGGCCCATTTAGAACTTGCAAATGATCTTTAAGACTATGTCCATGTTGGTGCCCATCATTTCCCCTCTCCTCAAAAGGATTCGACCTCAAATCTCCACCTAGATCAAAGGAAAAAATGTTAGTAATATTGAAAATAGCATAAACTTGATACTTACCTGCAATATCCACTTGATATGCATTATCATTAATTTATTCAAGAATTTGGAATAGTCCATCCAAGATACTCTTGTCATCAACTAGTAAAGGCATTAAATCTAAAGGAGTAAATGGATTAAATCTATAAACAATTTCAAAATGTGAAGATTGAGTAGTAGCATGAACACTCCAATTATATGTAAACTCAATGAATGACAAACAATATTCTCACAAATGTTCATGAAACATATCTAAAGTCTTCTTTATACCAAAATGACCATTCCAATTATATGCAAACTCAATGAAACGCAAATGATACTCCCACAAACATTCATGCAACAAGTCAATGTATGGCACATGATACTCCCACAAATGTTCATGAAATACACCTAAAGCTTTCCCTACACCGAAATGACCACTCCAATTATATGCAAACTCAATGAATGGCAAACAATACTCCCACAAACGTTCATGCAACACGTTAATGAATGACAAATGATACTTCCACAAACGTTTATGCAACACGTCAATGAATGGCAAATGATACTCCCATAAACATTCATGCAACACATCAAAAGTTTTTCTTACACCAAAGTTACCCAACAAACCACCATGTCTATCACACACAAGCAACATACGCATACAACTAGTAGGCACACAAAGTCTATTATCTCTAAATAAGTACCAATCTAGTTTATGGAACTTACCAAATGAGGCTTTGTCATGTACTCCATACACATTAGCCAAGCCAACATAATTAACATACAGTTTCTTATTATATTCAAGTCTCAATAACTTTGCATCTAAAATGATGACAATGACATGTCTTCTTGCTAAAACATCAACCACAAAATTTTTCTTACCTTGTGTGTACTTGATTTCATGAGGAAATGTCTCAATGAATTGTACCCACTTGACATGCATTCTATTCAACTTACATTTTCTCTTCAAGTGCGTTAAGGACTCATGTTCTTCAACGAAAGGTCGGGTAGGAATTGTTGCACCTGGCACAAAATCAATGTAGTGCTCTATCTCCCTAATAGATGGTAATCCACTAAACACACCACTAGGAAACACGACCTCATATCCCTGCAATATAGAGACAACAACACTAGACAAAGATACGTCAAGTTCGTTAATATTAAGACTCACCTTAGCATAAAAACTCACTTTTGTCTTTGTTTTATTCTCACTTTCTTCACTCTCTCTTTTATTTCCACACTTTTTTTTTCACTCTCTTTTTTCCTTTCACTCTCTTTTTTCTTTTCACTCTTTTTTTTTTTTTTGGTCACTCTCTTTTCCTTCATCTTTTTTTGAACTCTCAACCTGACAATTGTTTTTCAACTCATTCTCTCTTTTTCTTGAGGTCTCAGCCTCAGCCTCATCTTTTTTCTCTCTCATTTTTCTCTCTCCTTTTCGGCCTCACTATTTCTTTTTTTCTCAATCTCACATTCACTCTTACATTTTAGCACAATCTCACTTTCACTCTTACTTTTTAGTTCAATCTTTTTTTTACTTGTTCTTTTTTGATCACTTTTAATTTCACTGTCTTTTTTTATCACTCTCATTTTCACTTTTTCTTTTTGGATCACTCTTATTTTCACTCTTTCTTTTTTGAGCAACCTCACTTTTCAGTTTCAACTGGTCCCCATAGACCTGTGTTGGAGTTAAAGGAGGAAGTTTGATTATTTTTTCATCATTTTCAAAACTGTACATATTCCTTAACCGATCATAGATCACCTTCCTATCATACTGCCATGGCTTCCCCAATAAAATATGGATAGCATGCATAGGTACTACATCACAAAACACCATATCCCGGTATTTCCCAATTGAAAAAGAAACTAGCACTTGCTTATTTACCTTAACCTCCCCACAATCACTCAACCACTACAACATATCTGGTTTAAGGTGTTTCAAGGTAGGTAAATTCAATTTCTCAACTAAAGTAGTGCTAGCCAAATTAATACAACTCCTCAAATCAATGATCATACTACATACCTTGTTGTTGATGTCGCATCTAGTATGAAAAATGTTCTCGCTCTGCTGCTCTGTATTATCCATCTTAATTTGTGTATTGAGTGCACGCCTAGTAATAAGAGAATCACCATACTCTTCTTTCTCATATCCATTTTCAACACTAGACTCATGTCGCCTCCTATCTCTCTTGCCTTATAGATTTCTAATTACCGCATCTTGATGATCTATCATATCCCTCACTTCACCCAACACTAAGTTCAACCGCTCAAACTGTTGTTGCATGGCTTGCAACACAAATGATGAGTTATCTGCCATCTCCTTTGGTGATGAGTCACTCCTATGAGACATCGTAATGTACTGCATAAAAAGAATATTAGTAAAAAACCTCATACAATCCCTTATGTGTTTACCCTTGAATAATGGCACTTCATTCATGTTTTACTCTTAATTGGTTTTTTCCTAATAATAGTCTCACACTCTCTTACATTTTACCTCAATAGTTTTCCCGCTCAAGTTCTTTAAGAACTAGATGAACTAAAATCAAGATATTTCAACCAGTAATATAGATCCAAGAAACAAGAAAGGAATACAATGACATGAGACTCAAGGAATTTATACGAGGGAAATAGTAATTATAAAACAAGATACCAACTAGAAAGATATATTCAGCCCCTTTGATGATAAAGCTCAATCAACAAATATTTTTCTTTCTCATTGTTGTAACTATGTAGCAACCTTTAAATATGCTACCATTTCTTTTCTTCTTATTCTTCTCTTCTTTTTTTTTTTTTTTTTTTTGAATTTTTTTTTCTTTTCTTTTCCTTTTTCTTCTCTAATTCAATCACAAACAACAATATTCAATTGTGAAAATTAAGCAATTGAATTCAAGCACACAATAATTGACAATGAGAAACAATGAAACGACACTCCAAGCAATTGAAAAACTTAGAGATGCAAGAAAGCCTAGAATTCTGAAATCCTAGGTGATGCAAATTCTAGCCAAACCCAAAACCCTAAGAATTTTGGCAGCCTACTTTTTGTTTCTGCATTTTTTTTTTTTTTTTTTGCAATCCTAAAACAATGAAACCCTAGAATTTAATTTAAGGATGCAAGTAATTAAAAGATAAAATTAGACCTGATTGGAAACCTAGCTCTGATATCAAATGATATGAACCTGCGGGAATGGAATCCCTTGAACCCATAATCAATTTGAAAACTCACCCAAGAAAGGCAAAATCAAGTTAATAGATGGAGAATTTAGATTCGATAAGAACTCGTTTAAAAAATCTAAATTATATTAAAATCTAGATTCGTTGAAGAACCTGTCTCAAGAACCCAGATTACAAGGAGGAACGTCACAAAGGTTGTGATCATAGTTCAAAAGTTTATTTAACAATAAGAGGAGATAAACTCAACTCACAATAAATAATTCATCAAATTTCATAAACTTCTTAAAATGAGGCTACAAAGAATATTTAAACCAAAACCTAATTAAAACCCTAACCAAAATAAACCCATTTCTTCCAAAACTAACCATGGATAAACAGTGTCGTGGCTACAGTACCGCAGCTACAGTAACTCAGCTACAGTACGTCTTGAAACTCTAGTTCGTAAAAAGTAACTTTCTAATTAAGCCTTAGCCAAAATACAAGGCCTTCCCAAAAACTCTAATTTATAAGAAATAAGACATATGTGGATCAAGCATTCTCAAGCCCAATTATTATAGACTAATTCCTATAACTAATAAAATACGCTCCTCTAATGAAATAAACAAGTCCAAGGCCTTCAATCACATAATCATAATAGTATGCCCTAATTTATGTTGCACCCTTCCATAGTTTATTAAATGAATCAAAATTGTATCTTCATCCTTCAAAGACCCATCTTGAATGTTGGGCTCTTGCTAATCTTATCCCAAGTGGATTGCATCAATCCTTGCATTACCTCTTTGATTTTCTTGGCTCTTGACCTTGTAATTGGCCTATCTGGAACTTGCAAATGATTTTTAAGATTAGGTCCATGTTAATGCCCATCATAAACCTTCCATAATAGCCAAACCTGAATCCCAACCTTCATAAATAGATTCCTTCCATTTAGGAATCTTTCCTTTTTCATCTCCAAACCGTCCAACCCTATCCAATCTCCAAAATCTCGCCAACCCTAGTCCATCATCCTAGTCCCCGGCAACCCTAGTTACCCTTGCACCCGAAACCCTAACCTCACTCACTCATCCAATCCTAGACCCCATTTCGTCGGCACCACACTCAAGAACAAGCCCAAGCCGTGCCACATTGCATTGTTACTGTGACGCCCCCAATCCCCATTTGGGATGGAACTGAGACTTAGAGCATCGAGACATGCAACATAAGGTTACATGCCCCCGTTCATGACAGTTAATATGCAATGCATCCTAGTATGCAACTAGCAGTATGCAATAATCGCAGCGAAAATAAAAGGTTAAGGTGAAAAATATGCCAGAATAAGTAATCTCATCATCATTTTTGAAAAGACATAACTTTTTCATAAAAATTTCATCATAAAATTTCATCATCATAGACTTACATCATTATCTTAATCAATAACATAACGTGTGGTAATGTCACAGTTCCCCATATGCACTGTGAGTACCTGCCGGTAACCATAGTATATAAGAAATTACGTTGTCTATAGACTCGTTCTCAATGCATTGGTAAATATAACATAACATCATAAAATTCATAACGTGTACACCCACCAGCATTAGGTGTTATAACATGTTGACTTCACTCTGGCGTTCTTTAAAAAGAATCCATTCGAAACTTGTTGACTGTTCTTCTTCAAGCTAGGGGTTACCACTCCATTATTAAACACTCCAGAGTGGACAGAGCAGTTCGACCAGAATAATTCCCCATCCTGGCCTTTGGGGTCATGAAAAAATGGTTTTCATTCTATGCTTTGAAAAATATTTTTCATGACATGTGCATATGTAGTAAATTACATGCAAAAAATTACATTTATAAATGTAATATGCAAAAATGGTGAAAATGCCATATGTTATGTAAGTATGCACTCAATGTGTCATATAACATGATAATTTATGCTCAAAATGATAATTGAAGAATAAATGAAGCATTTATCAATAATTCATAAGAAATTTATCAAGGTGTAAGTTAGAGACCAACTTACAAACTTTCGGTAAAATTCAAAATTAGGGTCGTAGCTGCGTAAATCGTGTGTATACTAAGTTAGGGTTAATATTCTTAACGATAGGTTCAAAATCAAAGGCTTCAAAAATTAGATATTTACAAATATGCCCCTAGACTTTCAAAAATTACCATTTAGACCCTAAATTTTCACTAATTGCAAACGAACTCCACCAAATTTCATGGACTATATTTTTGGCATTCTAAAACCATCTATGCCCTTAGATTTTCAAAATTCAAAGTGGAACTTGTCCAATTAGTCCCAACCCGTGGCATGCATCCTAGTTGATGCCTATGTGTATTTTCAACTATTGATCCCTATGAATGCATGCATATGAGATTTTCTTTAATCATTAATGATCACTAACATCTTTAGAGACATTATGAAGTCTAATCCTTGAGTAATCAAGTTCATCCCAACACTTAATCAAAGCTAAGAAATCCTTAATCACCACTATGCTTAAAATCAATTCATGCTTGATGATCAAAACAAGATAGATTTAAAAGCTATCATGACATGCTTCTAATCACAAATTTAACCTTCCATAATCATGTTATGATAATAATAGATCATATCAAATCATGCTTAGGACATGCCATAGCTAAATTTCCAATTAAAAACATTCAATCATTCAAACCTTCCTTTAATTGACTCGGTTTTGCATTCAGCATCATAACCTTCTCAAAACTCAACCAAATTTTGTACCAACACTTGAAAATAAAGCTTGACATGCTAGCTAAGATCAAAAGGAATAAAACTTACAAATTTCGTGGCCTTCCAAGCACTCTAGGCTGCCTTACACAAGAACACTCAAAAACTCACCAAAACTCACTTGGTTTGCACTCTTTTGATCTCTAAGAGGGGGAAATGCTCTCAAGACTCAAGATGATGCTTGCAGCTGTGGTGTGGATGAAATGAGAATGGGAGGGAAGTATTTATAGGTGGCCAAGGGGTGAGGAATGTTGGCTTGGGTGCTTGGTGATTGGGTGAAATGGGAGGTGCTCAAATCTGGAAAATTTTCCAGATTTGCTTGCATGAGCTTAGGTCACTTGTATAGAATGGAATAGTGTTGTAAACACCATCATTTCCTTACCATAGAAGCTGCAAGGGTCCTGTAGATGACTCAAGGTCGTGGGACATCATTTGGATGGCAGAAGATCCCTCAAACCATTCTTAAAAACAGGTGGATGAAGGTGGTTTTGTGGTGGCAGAAAATCAGTTCGGTTTTGGATCTTTTTGGGTAGCAAAAATGAGTCAAAATCCTTCATGATGGTCATGAGACTTCTTGGTGATTGGGAGGAGAAGGAGGTGGCATGGGGTGGTGGTGCAAACCATGGCAGGAGGCTGGTTCAAACTCAATCCAATTGGTTCCTACACAAACTAGACCAAGGTGCACCCAGTTTGGTTCTTTGAGTTGGTTGATGCAACCAATTTCGTCCAAGGCTCAGATTGAGTTTTGGATGGTCTCATAAGGTGTTTAAGGACCATATTACCCTTGAGGATAAACCACAAAAATGTTGGACCCAAGGGCAAAACAGTCTAAGCATTACAAAGGGCAATGCACAAAACTGATTGAAGCATGGTTTGGGCTTGTTATGTCTTTTTTCTTAGTGACATGTGGAATGATTTAGCTAGGGTATTAACATGGTCTAATCATGGTTTAAGGGAGTATTAATTCAAGAAAATTTGAATTAAAAAGTTTAAGAAAAGATTAAGCATGATTAAGCTTCAAAGCATAGCTTAAAGTGCACTAACCTCAAGTATGATGGTTAATGGCCTTAGCAAATTTTCAAAACTTAATTTGGGTACTTTGAGTGTGATTTGGGCTTAAGGAAACCAATGGTATGGTGTATTGGGTCTTTGGTCTTTGAATGGTAAAATGAGTTCAAACATGGCTTTGGGCCATATAGGCTTGAAAAGGGCCAAGGGTCCTCCAATCTACACCAAAGGCCTTATGCCTTCCTATACTTGGGCCAAGACTAGCCTTTATTTCCTAAGGACTTGGTTCAAGGTTTTTCTTGGGCTAGGCCCATGAATGCACTTGGGTGCTAAAAAGCCTCACCAAAATTACTAATGGGTTTGCCTCTCTAATCCTTAGCTCATTAACACTAAGTACCAACATTAATACTAATCCCAATATCAACCTTAATGAAAGTGATTAACCAAAAAAATAAAAGCTTAATCTAGAGTACTTAAGGGTTAATCAAGAGTTAATTAAGCTGGGTGTTACAATTACTCACCAAACACTTGGATCACTCAATTGCATCATCATCACCATCACTTCCATCACTCAAACACTAAACCTTCATCAACCTAGAGACCCTCCACGGAAGTTGAAGGCCAAGCAAGTTGGCAAGGCCACTCGGTCATCACCATCACCAAGGCAAGTTCGTGGACCGTAGTGTTTAGGGACAAGACTGAGGTCCCTAACAGACCCGTACTGTGCACATCTCAATGCCATGGCTTTTTGCTAAATCACAAGTGGGGCTTGGGGTGTCACACATGGTGTGGTTTCCCTCAACACATGGCCGATCACCTTCATACAAATCCTCCTGTCATGTATTGTGGGAGGCTTTGTATCTAGTCATGGTCTCTTCCTCCTGTTATAGAACCTACACCACATCATTTCGTCGAGCTCCAATATCTCATATTCAAATCTATGTGCTAAAAGTTCAAGCCTACAGTATTTGTGTGCATTTCGTTCATGAGTATTTGTGTGCTTGTAATCTTGACTTACATGTGTAGTAAATTCGCATAGAAAAAAGGTAAAAGACACTTAGATATACTATTTATTAGAACCGGAGAAAAACTTAGAAACTTCAAATACGACATCAATTGCCATCCATAAGTCACCAATGTACAAAATCCATAGTGATCATCATTACTACAAACCATAAAGTGTCCAACAGATTAAAAAAAACCAAATACAGATATGAAACAACAAAAAGTACGTCTAGGTTCATGGTGTATGTTGGGTGGAATATACATGTGTGACAAAAGGCTAGAGGTTGGTGTGTTGGGCGTGTGCCCCAAGTTCCACTAGGGTTCCAAACCCTAATTCAAAGTGATGGTTGAATTCTATGGGCCTTGTTGGGCCTCCTTGTGGGCTTAGATGCTCAATGCACCAAGAAAATAAATAATTAAACAAAGCCTGAGGTTTCTAAGTACTCTATACCTCTTGCTTGGCCCAAAAAATAAACATAAACTGGTGATGACAAACATGCAAGGGCTAAGTCCAGGTTGTCACAGTTTTTGTGTGGAAAGCCTGTCATAAAGCTATCCCAACAAACTTAAATCTCTCTAAAACGAAAGTCTTTGATAACCCAAGCTGTCCAATACGTTTGGAATAGGAAGAATCAATAGCTCATGCCTTGTGGAGACGTACATTAGCACAAGACATATGGAGCTAGTGTTCCAAAAAAAAAAAAATTCAAGAGTCATTTCATTAAGAATTCATTTCTAGATATCTTGGAGGCAATGTGTGAAAGTTTTGAGCAAGAAGAATTGGAGGAGATAGCAGTGACTATAAAAAGGGTTTTGGTAGAGAAGAAATAGATTTATTTTTCAAGCTGACTTCACTCATCCAAACGTAGTAGTGAAACAATCGAAAGATATGTTGCAGAATCTAAAAGAAACACATTACCAGAGCACAAGTAGATCAGAGTCAGTTAGTAGCACACCTCATAAATGGGATCCTCCAACACAGAATACTATTAAGATAAATTACGATGTTGTTATTGATAAAGTTTACTGCAAAATAGGAATTGAGGTCATTACTCATGACAGTGAAGGCAATGTTGGCCAAAATGAGAATGAACAAATATTTATTCCCTAACCCTCTACTTGTAGAAGCCTCTAGTGCTCTCCACGCTATACTTTTTGCTCTTGATTTGGGTCTCGAGAATTATACTTGAGGGGGACTCATTGTAGGTGATTCAAACCATTACAAAGGAAGAGTTTGGACAAGTGCAAGGATGGTGATCAGTGACATTAAGTAAAAGATTAAGAACGTCCTTAAGTGGATTGTGAACCATATCAGAAGAGAGATCAATATAGTAGCCCATCCTTTGGCTAAAAATGATTTACATATTTATGAAGTAATTGTTGATATGGAGGATTGTCCTTCATATATTCTTTCCTTGTTATAAAGGATTTGATTAATAAAATAGTTTTGATTTAAAAAAACAAAGACAAACAAACAAACTAGCTCTCTTTATGGTCAACTTGTCCCGGTGGCTTTAAAAAGAAAGTAAAATATATAATTCTATAAGTAGTAGTGAGATAGTTTGTGAATATTAGTGAAATAATTTGAGTTCAGATGTTTCAATTGATTTTGGAAAAGTAGAGAAAAAGTAAAATAAAAATATTATAAAATTAAAAATTGTTTCAATATTATTTTTGTATTAGAATTTGAAAATAATGTATTGTTTTTGTATTTTGTTTCGAAGTTTGGGAAAGTTGTTGTTAATGCATAAATTCGCTCAAGCCAAAATGGAGGAAAGATTTATCATCGGCCCACGATGATTACTCAGACATTGATACGGCGGTCTTCATGTTAATCCATTAAATAAATAACAAATAAGCGCATAAAAACAATTACAAAGATCTATGTGGTTCGATATAAAAGTCTACATCCACGGGTTGTTTGGTGGCGGATTCCACTATGATAGATGTTTTTACATATCTCTCATGGCATCATATATCTCTCCATATGGAGGAATTTAAGGTTTCAGAAGGTTGAAGATGATACCTCTCTTGGGATAAAGATCATTTGGAGTCATTGTATGTGGTGGAGGCCATGCATAGAGAGGTCGTAGAGAAATCCCCCTAGATTTGTAGAGATCTCCTCCTTATATAGAAATATATTTCTTTCTTTGGAATGATTGAGTCCTACTTGCCTCTTGAAGACCTTTCCTTTTAGTAGTTTGAGTCAACTTGTCTTATCTCTAGCTAAATTTTTGGCTCTATCTCTAGGCTAGATTATTGGTTTGATCTCTTCCCTTACTATTAGCGATAGGTTTTCAATGGGCTGGATCCAGTCAATTTTATCCCTAATAGTTTGCCCGCAATTCTTAAGAACGATTTACTCAACAAGAAAGCCATGAAAATCTTCAAGTCAACCGTGATGGACATAACCTATAGAAAATTGTAGAAAAATAAATTCTGCGAATTGGTTTGTGCAAATCAATGAAGATCTCCCAACACAGAGCTCGAGAAGACTTGTGAAATTTGTAGTAAAGACCTTCGAGGATGGGCCTCTGGAAGGAAGATTCATCTAGTGTACTAATAATTGCATGTGACTGTTTATCATTAGCAAAGTGCACGTGTATATATAAATATATATATATATATATATATATATTTGGTGATCGTTTTTGCTTTTGATGGCGTTAGCAGATTTTTCTCCCCTTGAGGTGATTTTCAGTAGACGTTCCCAATTTGGTATTGGTGTTAGTGTTTACTTGTTGTAACCTATGTTAAGTGGTTAGAGAGTCCGTTGATTCCCTGGGTCCATCTCAGACAATTGTCGAGCCCATCAACTAGTTCCTGAAGGAAACCCGCGCGAGGCAGTTGCGAAGCTCAAAGGCTCATTCTCGGAGGTAACTCACTAGCAATAGTTGTGGCATGAGTTTTAACACTCAGCCTTTACTAGATAAGACATGCTGACGTTGATGGCCAAGTGTGAGGGTGAGATGAGCTCAACCGCGATAGGTGGCGAGGAGGGAAACATTTAAGAAAATTGTTTCCTCCATTAGTTGCCGGTGCGAGTGAGGAACTCGACTTTGGAGTTTGGCGGGAGATGAGCTCGACCATGCTAGGTGGCGAGGAGAGAAATGCTTAAAGAAGTTGTTTCCTCATTTGGTCACCAGTGCGAGTGCAGAACTCAGCTTTGGGGCTAGGTGAGAGATGAGCTCGACGGCGCTAGTTGGCAAGAAGGAACGAGACACTTAGAAGAGGTGTTCCCTTCCTTGATTGCTGGTGCGAGTGTGGAACTTGGCTTTGGAGGCTAGGTGGGAGATGAGATCGATCACACTAGTTGGCGAGGAGGAATGAGACACTTGGAGAGGTGTTTCCTTTGTTGGTCACTGGTGAGAGTTCAGAACTTGGCTTTGGGGCTAGGTGGACTCGACCGCACTAGGTAGTGAGGAGAGGAACACTTAAGGAAGTTGTTTCTTCTTTTGGTTGTCGGTGCGAGTGCAAAACTCTGCTTTGGGGCTAGGTTGGAGATGAGCTCAACCGCGCTAGTTGACAAGGAGTAATGAGACACTTAGAAGAGGTATTTCCTATGTTGGTCACGGGTGGAAGTCCGAAACTTGGCTTTGGAGACTAGGCGGGAGATGTGCTTGACCGCGCTAGTTGGTGAGGAGGGATGAGATACTTAGGAGAGGTGCTCCCTCCTTTGGCCTTCAGTATGAGTGCAGAACTTAGCTTTGGAAACTAGGCGGGAGATGGGTTCGATCGTGGTAGTTGGCGAGGAGGGAACACTTAAGAGAGGTTTCTGCCCTTTGGTTGACTTTACTAAACTCAGCTTTGCTGAAGGAGATGCTCGACCACATTGAGGGGTAGCCCGCGTGCTTGAGTGGGGTTAGACCCAACATGAGATATACTCGACCACGTTGAGGGTAGATAATCCGACTGCTCGAGTGTGGTCGAACCCGGCAGGAGATGTGCTCGGGCGTTGCTTCGGCAGATGATGTAGCTCGACCGTTCTACTATGGTGGGAGATATACTTGAGCCGAACTGAAATAAAATTTATTCTTAACCCAAACTGAAATAAAATTTATCATATTTTTTGATAATATAAATCGTTCAAAACCTTCAAAATTTGCCTACTGTAATCCTTTTTTATTTTGCTTCTTTTTGGGGCCAACGTGAGCACCTATCCTCTCCTGGCTATTGCCCAAAAGTAATCATTTTTTGACAACTTTTTATCTCCCTTTTTTAGCATACAAGAAGACCTATTTTATTCAAAGTGCCTGTGTAGCAATTTAGTCTAACACCAATCGAGGGTGTAGCGTGATAAAATATTTCGATAAGATTAAATATTTTTTTTATTATACATTTTTCTATATTTTTAAATATTTAAAAAATTCATAACTTTATCATAAAATATTTAGTTAATCACTAAATACAAAAGAAAAATATCGATAGAAATGCACGGGACCAAAATGGAACTCCAAACATTTCTCATATCAATTATGGTGATTCGTTCCTCTATCATAACAACTTTTGATATTCAAGTTTGGTATCGCCAATAAATTTAAACTAAGAATAGTGCTATATATATTTATAATTTTTATTTACATTTTTATTTACAAGACTCATCTTGTCAGTTTTGTTTTCAAATTCAAATTTTGAATTTCAAATTTCATAATTTCTAGCATATCAATAACTGATATGTGGAGAAATAGATTTTTTGTAAGTTTTTCTCAAATTTAAATAGTATTTTTCTTAAACTAATCTTGTATGTTTTGCCCCATCCAAAACAATCTTATAATAATGTTTTTTAAGAATGACCACTATGCTACGACAAATTGATGCCTTGGTTACAAACTCTGTCTATCTTAGGGTGTGACATCATCTCCTTTCAAATGTTTTTCAATTTCAAAACTTTTCATAATTTTTTTTTCAAATATCATTAAAAAGTAAATACTTTTCAATTTTTAATTTTCAAATTTTTCATTAATTATTACCTAATCATTATAACTTATCAAACTTCCAAACAAAAAAAAAATAATACAACTTTTTCAAATTTCAAACAAAAATAATAATCTAATATCATTTTAATTTTATAATAATTTTATTCAACTTTTTTTTTTTGTTTCATTTCCCAAAATCCAATAAAGTATTTTAATTCAAATAATTTTACTATTATTCACATAATTCTCATTTCATCTCCCTTTTCAACCAAGCCTTTAATAAAATACACTTAAAAGCATGTAAAAGTATAACTAGCCAATGTATAATACAATACAGACAAATGATATAAGCATAATACTTACAAGGAGATTAATTACATAAAAGATAGAAATCAAGACTTCATTAAAAGCATAATACTTACAAGGAGATTAATTCTCAGAAGGATTGGAAGCAAAATACATGAAGGAAGTTTTACAAAGAGAGTATTTTGAAAGTGAGGACTGAGAGAAGGGAAGGGCTTTAGATCATATTTTTCTGAATGCCTTCTTTTGTTTACAAACTCCATTTTATAGACACTAGAACAGTAACTTTTTACACAGTAATCAATAATGAACGTCCTAAAATTTTGTCTTCACGCATCGGTGGATAGTGAAATCAATAATGCTACTGAATGAGTGGAATTGAACAGTAATTTGATAATGTCCAAAGTTGCTTATTTTTATGCAGTGATAGATCTGAAGAGATAATGCTTCTGACAGTAATCAATAGTACTTCTAGTTTTTGTCTTCTTGATTCACATGATAATCTGAGGGTCATAATCTACAATTTATAGATCAAATGGATCTTGAGAGTCCATTAGATGTACTAGATGATAAGATGAGTTGTCATGAGAAGAAGAGGCATGTTGAACTTGAGAAGGAGATGCGTGTTGAGCTTAAGAAAGAGAGGCATGTTGAACTAGTGATGATGTGACTAGTTGTGATGGAGATAATCTGACCTGATGCAATGGGTCTTCTTCGTTATCGTTGTCTGAGACTTGTAATATTGCATCGGCTAATTTCTTCAAATCTTTCTTGCTTGTAATGGGTGCTAATTGAGCCTAAAATCTATTCCGCTGGACTAGATCTTCAGGGGCTTTGGTAATTTTTTAAAACATTTTTATGATGTGATCATAATTATATTTTTCCCACCACTTGACAGAGATTTGGCGGGCTAAGAGCGTAATGGTATTGAAAGAGGAATGAGATTTGATAACATATTTTCATTTCATGATCCAGTTTAATTTTGTTTTGAGGAAGAAAAAAAGAAGTGGCGGACAATGTTTTAATGCGAGTGGATAATCATTTTGTGATGAGAAAATCTTAAAATTTTCTTGGAGAGGGAGAGGAAGGAGAAGAGGTTTAGGTCCATAATAATCACACCATAGTAAAAATCGTCGCAGGAGTGTTCTGATCTCTTGTAATTTGTTGGAGTGGAGGAACCAGGAATGTGCAAAAAAATTTTTGTTTTAAGAATATTTTTGTTCATACTTGTTAATAATCGTAATAATTCTAATATGGCAGGTCATAAGAGTGAGAAAATTTCTTTGTTAAATAGGGATGTTTTCTCCATTGTTCCAAGGTTGGGAAGGGGAGGCCCCCCAACCATGGGAGACTTGGGCTACCATGTGGGTGGCTAAATTCGGCCAACCCAAGATGGCTCCTACATGGTGGCTTCGATGTGGGGGCCACCATGGGGTGGCAGTATTTTGCTCCCACGATGACTAGAGTCCTTTCACGCCAATCTAATTTTCTTTATTTTCTATTTTATTTTTAAAAGAAAAACTATTTTTTTAAAAGATTATAGTCTATTTTAAATTTGAAACACAAAATTTTCTATGTTGTAGTCTTGCATGCTATTACATTTAATCCGTTAAGTCAGATGGACAAATTTTGTGACAAAAAAAAATAATCTCCAATTTGTTGTAGTATAAGAATTTATTCTTAAAAAGAATTATACAATGGGTAATCTCAAACAGGATAAAACACCAAGGTGACTGGCCAAATTTCCCTAATACAAATACAATTATCTTGTAAATAATTTTAGAACTCATGAATATCACAATGCCACTTTATCAAAGGTTATTCTATTCTCAATCTACTATTTAGAGCACATCATTTGTATCACTTAAATGATAATATTTGATTTGTAAGGTTCATATTTTAAAATTTATTTTTCAAATCAAATTATGTCATGTAAGCATTTTACTATGTGTATTTTATATACAAACTTGAAAATAAAATTTTTCTTCTAAGCAATTGTAAAAGCTACTAAAAGGCAAAGGTTTGTGTTTGTATTATTATTCATCTAGTTAGATGACATAAAAGCTTTATTCAATTGTCCAATTGAGTTGAATGGTACAATTTTGAGAAAAAGATGTACACGTTGTAAATGACGTGTTTCACAGTATCAGCTACTAGAACTATCTACAAAGAACAACCCGACGACACTTGTTGCCTAGGATAAACTCTGATACCTAAGTTAGAGAAGTAGTCTCAATATATAATATCTCAATAACACTTCAGAGAGTATTTGTTACCTTCGTATACCATTTATAGAGATGCAGAAGGGCATGTCCAGGAAGTCAATGACCATCATTTCCTGCATTCATCTCTAATTATCTCTTAACAAGGGAGGATGAGAGATAATTGCTCTGATTTATAGGGGTTATCCATCTCAGGATAACTGCCTTCATCTTGGGACGTTATCACCTTGCAAGTGATGCTTCCCCCCTTGTTGATATCATGCTCCTGTAGGCCCTTAGGCCTCGAGCGTTGCAGGTCAAAATGACAAGTTGGGCCATGGGCCCAATAGCAAGAGGAGCCAAATATCCCCTCCAGTTACCCCACTAATTTTCTTTGTACCAACATATGAAAAATTCACTAGTTTCGCACCTTATACACCCACATGATATTCTTACCCTGTTGGCTTGTAATAGGTAATCGGTTAACCAGATTTCAACCTTTCATGCCCTACCGAGGGTCCATGAGAGATAATGTATGGGCTTAAGTTCAAACTTATTCTTTGAAACGTAACCCACGTCAGCCACAGCTGTTCGCGATAATTTAGCGTCCTTTATTTGAAAGAAATGGAAATTGTCGGTGTAGCCAACCTTTCGAATTCCCAAAAACCCCCATGATTACCCTTCCTAATCTTTCTTGATTCACTTACTTCTGCCCGTACTCATTCTTTTCACACTTCCTCTTCCTTCTATCTTTTCTTCTCTCTACTCAAGCCCTCTGTTAGTATGATCTTCAAGAACTCATTTTTCTCGCAATGGCTAGCCATGGTTCTTCCTGTACTCACATCCGGTTTTTCAGCCCAGCTCCGGCAAGGGCTCTCCTCCCCCTGCCGCCAAATCTTTCCTTAGCCAAATCCCTACCTCTTTTGAGATGCATTGTAAGGCCCAACGATGTGAAGCCTAGACCCGTGCGCAAAGGCCCAGCCTTTTCTTGGAAGAGTTTGAAACGGCGCCGTTTTGGGGTAAGTCTCCTTCTTCCTCAGCTTCCCCCGATTCTTTCTCCCACTCTTTCTCTTTTGGTTTTTTTTTCTGGTTTCCCCACTTCCAGATGTCTCTCTCTCACCCATTACCCACCTTCCCTTCCCGATTTCATCTTTTCTTTTCGTTTGGTCGGTTTCATGAGTCCGAATTTCATGCCCTAATATTTCTCTATTTTCTTTTCCCTCACATCCGGTTTTTCTCTCTAATCCGACGCCCTCTCTCTTACTTTGTTTTTTTTTCTGCATTTTGCTTGGAGTTGCAGGTAGTGTAGATGCGTTTTAGTGGTTTTTCTTTTTCTTTCTTTCATTGTGTTCCTCTTAGTCACTCACTCACGCTCGGTTCTCTCTTGCTCTCTCCCGTCTGTGAAGTGGATAATCTTAGTGAGTGACGCCAAGCCCTGTTCAGCGAAAGTAAGATCCTCTTGGTTTCACAAATGCTATACACATATTTTGAGTTTGTTCTCTCTTTTCCTGTTCACACACTCACTCTCCAGCATTTTGTTCTAGTTATTTCTGGTACTACGTTGTTGGGTGGAGTACAAAAAAAAAAAAAAATTGACTTGTTGCCGAGAGGCCCTCACGTCTGTAAGTTTTCCTCTTTTCTCTTTCCCTCTCTAAGAAGAATGAATTGTGAATTTGTGGTTCATGTTTCGGAATATTATATATAAAAAAAATAGTGAATCTCGTGGGTGCCGATTAACATTTAGAAGTGTTGGGTTTCTTTTGTGGAGTTGTGAATGGAGAGAAACGTTTAATGTGTAATGTTGTTTTGAGTTAAATTGTTGGTGGTTGCTTGGAGTTATGGGAGGCTGAAATGGATGTGATTTATTGATTATTTGAGTTGACTTTGGTTGGTGGGCGTATAGGACAATATTGAAGTTGGTATGTGATATTTTGGGTTGAAGTGTGGTCTATTCATATTGTTTTTTTGGCTATTTGAGTTAGATTACATTTGCTGAAATAGGATTTAGAATTTGGGTCTTGATTCTTTAGATCGAAATTGTTGTTAGTCTTTAATACTTAGTTATATATATTATTTTTATGAATAGGTGACGAGATTGATAGAGATCATTTTTAAGGCATAGATAATACACTGCAGAAGTCAGGTGAGCGGGGTTCCTGTGCTAGGTTTTATACGAGTTAATAAGACTGAGGTTGACTTTCTGAAAATTCACATATTTTGTGATGTAATGAGAACTTGGGAAAAAAAAAAAACCAACCTCGGTCGCTTATTTGCATTATTCATGAAATCTGTGTAAAAAGGAAAAATATTTTCTGACATGCATTGTGTAGACATGAGCTAAATTCTGTCCTGTGGTCTCTCAAATCTGAAAAAGAGCGATATTGAGAATTTGAAAAATTGTGCATTTATTTAGAAAGATGCTCTGACTTTTGTTTTCAGTACGTGAAAATGATCTGATTATGTTTTGGTACTCTGTTTTATTTTGATATAACATTTGAAAACCTTTGGCATGGTGTACTAATTTTTGTATCTAACTCTGTCTCTGCTTTGCTCTGCTCTGCTCTGTTATGCTCCTATTTGGGTTGGTACCAACTTCTTTGTCTCTGAGTGCACCCACTTTGGAAAAAAGTGGTTTTATTGTGGACTTTCTTGTGTACACACTCGGGACTCCGAGAAGAATAAGGAAAAGATTTCACCTCTGTCTCTGCTTGGTTTGGCCACCGGGGTTAGCACAACCTTACCACGGGGGTGAAATATGGTCTATGTTCTATGAGATGCTCTATTTTGATGTGATGATGATGCTCGGTTTATGTTATGCCAAAGTACTACGGGTTTTACTTGTCTGAAAACTATCGCTCTGTTACTTTTGAAAACATATTTTGTTCTGCATGATAACTCTGTAAGATATTTTGTTCTGTATACTGTATTTTGTAAATGCTCATATTTGCACGCTAACATATGTCCTTTGCTTACTGAGTTGTTGATAACTCACCCCCTTATCTTCATAATATTTTCATATGATGTGGAGGGTCCAACTGAGCACCTGGATTAGATTGGTGAGCATGATTAAGCCGAGGAGAGGATGTTAAAAGAAGAAATTCTGATGTCCTTTAGATTTAATGTCTCTTAGATTTAATTATATCTTGAGTTTAGTAAGACTTATGAAATTATCAATTTGGTCTGTTATGACTACCGGGAGATTGTTGACTCCTTAGTTTATTTTTTTGTTGCGGTAATGACTTTGTGGAGTTTTCATGATTTTTTTTTAGAAGACATGAGATTGAGTTTTGCTAATAAAGTTTTTTTGGAGATTTATTTTAGTTGTGTTGGGAAACATGTTTATAAGTGACAGGTAGTAATTCTCTAAGCCACCCGAGTTTGGGGCGTTACATGCATAGGGGAGTGTTCGGGAAGTCGATAATCATCTGTTCCTTACATTCATCTCTAATTATCCCTTAATAAGGAAGGAGAATATAACTGCTCTGATTTATAGGAGTTATTTATCTTGGAATAACTGCCTTCATCTTGGGGCGTCATCACCTTGCGAGTAATGTTGTCCCCTTGTTGATTTCATGCTCTAGTGGATCCTTGGGCCGCGGGCCTTGCAGGTCAAAATAACAAGTTGAGCCTGCTTATGGGCCCAATAGAAAGAGGACCCAAATATGCCCTCCACACACGTGAATTTACACCATTTAGTTTTGGTAATGTAAAATTATTATAAAATAGAAATCTTAAAATATATATTTAATAGTATATCTAACTTCTTAGAATTGAATAAACTAATTCTATGTATAATTGAATGGTGCTCAATTCACATAAGAAAAGTACCCTCGTATGCCATAAAAAGAAAAAAGAAAATTATTAACCTTTCTAGTGTCATAAATTATAGGCAAACAAACAACGCCACAAAAAATATCAATTCTAATTAAATAGGCAAAATATGTCTACTGGCTACTAGTACAATTTGCCCCTCTTTTCTCCAATTCTGCTCCAACACTCCACCATCCCCATCAATTTAATACTCCCAACAATAAATGAAACATTTAATCCCTTCTACAACTAATCAATTAAATTAATCTTAATTTCAACGTAATATTATAAACAATAAATATAGATAGGAGCAATAACTATTTTACATATATAATGTGGTATCATTTAAACTACACATTCTCAAATCTAAATTAAAAAAATAAAAAATTAAAAGTAATGATATAGTAAATACAAAATATACACTACTATAATAACTTTTCTCTAACATTATTCTATTATAACAAAGAAACAAAATCTTTTTGTTTTTAATTTCTTTGAGGCTTATTTTTCAGCTACACATAACTCTATTTATTTCTTAGAAACCCTGAACACACTCTGAAAAACAAACCAAAGGCTCCGCGAAAGCTTCAGAAATGGCTGCCGAAGTGAGCGCTCTGGTTTGCGTCTTGAATGGGTACAATAGGGAGGATCTGCATCGGTTGGTTGGGAAGGATTCGAGCGATGAGGAATCTACGGCTCTGATTACATGTGACCTGCTTTGTGGGTCTTCCTCCTCCTCCTACTCTATGCTTCCCGAGTCCCAGGAATTGGACCTCGACCTGCAGGTCCCTAATGGCTGGGAAAAACATTTAGACTTGAAGGTTCTTTCTTTTTCTCGTTTAGGTCTCATTTGGTTTCCAATGAAGATTCTTTCTCTGAATGTGGTATCCTGTTATTTGCGGAGGATCAGCTGTGATTTTTTTTTGCTTTGTTCATGTAAAGAGGAGGTTTTGAATACTTTATGCGTCTTTATGTTCTTTGTTTGTTTACGGAGAAATTTGAGGAAAAGCAGGAAAAGAAAACCCCGTATTTCCATTGTCTATTATAATTGTTTCACTTACCGCTCTATTGTGAAAATCAAAAGCTCAACATTAATTCATGAAACGAATGAGTTGAGTTTAGCTGTAAACCTATTTTCCGAGTCTGCTGTCGAAAGGAACCCATAAATTTTAGGCCAAATTGTATGTTTGACCCATTTAATAATGTAGTGAGTGAATTCCTTGAACTTGGGCGATCTTTTCCATTTACACGAATATAAACATATGGAATATTACAGTATTGATGGTCTTGACGGTATTCATTTTCCTTTTCTGGTCGTTATCTGCATCCTTTAACTGTTTCTTTTGAATCACTATTAAATGCCCCTTCTTAATTTCTTCCTTGAATCTCTCTCTCCCCCTCTCCCTCCCTTGTATAGTCCGATCATTTATTCAAATCACTAGAAACTCGGCAATATATATATATATATATATATATATATATATATTTATATTAGTTTTTCTATTTAAGTAATGGGTTAAATACGTAAAGTTAATGCTTAATTTGTATGCTTTTTTAAACTTTTCATGGTTGCAGTCAGGAAAAGTCTACCTACAAAGATGCAACTCCCCAAGTTCACCCTCAATCTCAGAACACAAGCCCCAAACCAATGCAACAGTTCCAAAGCTTCAAGATTTAAATTTCCCACCATCACCAGCAAAGATCACATTAAATCTTTTTGAACAAACTTGCTTGGATTTAAAGTTAGTATCATCATCCTTGTCTTCAAATACTTATCAAAGTGTATGCACTCTTGATAAGGTGAAATTGGCACTCGAAAGGGCAGAGGAGCCAACCAAGAAGAGAGCATCATTGTGCAAATCATCCTTGTCACCTTCATATTCTTCACCATCCTCTTCTGTCAGAGAAACACAAGAAGAAGATCTTGGCGATCAATTATTATCATCGCCAACAGTGGCAGGGTGCCCCGGTTGCTTATGTTATGTATTGATAATGAAAAATAACCCCAAATGTCCTCGGTGCTGTTCTGTTGTCCGGTTGCCAGTTATAAAGAAACCTAGGATTGATCTCAACATATCCATATGAGTGATTAAATAAAAATAATCGTGGTTTATAACCACACTTGTAATGTTGCAGACTACAGATTAGAGATTAGGGCTTATGGAAATAGTATATCTATTAGTAAACGAAGAACATGCAGTAAGCATGGTGGTTTTGTTTGAATTAGATGATAGAAATGTTATTCCTTCAGAATGTTTTTTATTTCTCATATTTTCATATTCTATCCTTTGTCATCCTCTGCTTGTACAGACAAGTTTCTGTGTTATGAATGCGCTTTGCGTTGGATTGAAGTAGAGCTATAATGGATTTGGTGCTCAAGTTGAATATGAATGAATTCGGAAGTGACACCTGTTTGCTTCTTTTGAAGTACAGTGAAAGGCATGAAATCTTGGAATGGCTATGCAAGTGCAATTGTTTTTCAGAAAATGATTGGGTGACTCCCAAATGTGCACCCCAAATGTTGTTCGAGTAATGTCGCTTATTATCCTAATTCTCATCCTCCCATCATTTTATGATGTGGTATTAGATGATTAAAGACTATTTATTATATTTCACTGGTGAACCTATCATCTAATGCAGATGATGACAAAATGAATGATGAATAGATTTTTTCATGTTCTTCCTTGTGTATTTTAATTTTTTTCTTAATAGTTAAGGAATTGATTATTAGTGAATTTGTGATTTTTTTATTTTTATTTTTATTTTTAATGGTTAAGGATGTTTAAAAAATGTTTGAAAGTAAAAGAGAAAAAAAAGAAAGTGCAAGTGGACTAGGGGGCATATTTGGAGTGCAGATATGGGAGTCATCATAGCACTATCCTTGTTTTCTAGGTATTCAGCTTTCGTTCATATGTTTCGTAAATCCCAGATAGACAGCAAAAATCATTCTGTACTACCGGATCCAGCTGCTAATTAGAAATGGACAATTCTACTCTCAGTATTATTTGTCAACCCTTGAGTTTTTCTTTAGAAAATAAGGAAAATTTTACAAACTACGTTTTCATTATTTCATTTTACTCCTATCCATCTATGATGAGGCGATATAGGTCATCAACATTTTACATGATGAGATAAAAAGTGGAATATGAGTCTGGTTTATAGCAGTATTTAAAAAGTAAAGGATGATCCAAAAGGTGATAAAATTGATACATATCCTGCATTGGGATACGAGGGAAGCATGTGGCATCAGTAGTTAGAAATTGATTAGCATTACTCTTTAGAAATTGATGACGTGCTTTCTTTTGAAGAATAGAAGCCATCTAGCCTTGCAGATTTCAATTTCAAGGGGACCCAATTGTAGTGTGGTGGAGTTATTGTGATTTATTGATAGGGGTTGTAACGGTTTCAACAATTAACTGAAATCGTTAACTAATTTAAAGTCAATTATTGAAGTGAGTAAAGATTCTCTCATAAGCAATCAATTCAATATAGATAATTAGGGCTAATCGTCGACTTAATCGGACTAGGTATCCAGGAAATCCGACTCTGATAAAACAGATTGGAGTCGGAAACTGAATAAGATATTATGCTATACTGCGACAATGGCTTCATACGGTATCAAAAGTCCAAGAGCCATAAAAGAACTCAATCTAAAAGTTGCAAACAAGGTTCTGGAAAGGAAAGATGTTGTTCTCTTACTCCATTTATACCGAATGGTGGGACGGGTGAGAAAGACAGTTTTTAATAGGCTGTAAGACTTTGGAATGTTGGGCTTTTATTCCCTTTATATTTAGCCAATTTTTAAACAAGACTTTACATATTAATAGATATTTTTTGCCGGCTTTCAAGTTTGAAGTTTACTAAAAATATTACAAAAAAAGAGAGACAAAATTTTAGATATGAAAACAAAAAATTATAACTAAAAATATTTCACATGCTATGCAAATCTGAAAAATAAAAAAATAAAAGTTTAAAGAAATTTAAATATACAATATGCTCTTGAGGCTATTCTTGCTATACTATATCATTCATTTTAGAGTCTGAGACTCCCAAATCAACTAAAAATAATAAAATGATTGTTCAACAATAATTTTTCTAGTTACATACTACTGTATTAGAATCTAGATAATAGATTGATAGTCTTACAATATATGCATTATGCATGGCACACATGACTCACTATTAGCTAGTCAAGTTACATCTATCCTAATATATATGATATGTATAATAATGATACCATGATGTGTAGTGTGTATATAATTGATTATTAGTCTATTAATATTATTTTTTAATAATTATTACATATTAGTATAGTATTAAATTTAACTATATAAAGTCTAGGTTTTATATGAGTATATATGGTCAATATGTAAATAATATATATTTTTATTATAGCCGTGCTCAGAGGTCAAAGTCGGAGGTTGAGTCGGAGTCAGAGTGAGTCAGTTTGGCAGTAAATCCAACTCAAATTTTGAATCCGACATCATTAATTTTATCAGAGCTCTGACTCTGACGATGCAGAGTCAGAGCGGAATAGGTACCAAAATCAATTTTTTGAATTTTTGCACAAACTGTAGATAATATGTGAGTTACATAACTTAATGCAGTTCTTGAAGTGCAGATGAACACAATATCTCTTTTCAAATTGAATGTTTAAATTGTAAAAAAAAAAAAAAAATTATAGAGATCCGATCAATCAAAGATTTGCACATCGAAACTAGTTAAGACTTGTATCGATTGGACTGTATTCAACTTCCAGGATTCAATTCAATTATCCACAAAACATTATTGCATTCTTCAACCTGTTTGAAACTAATTAAACTCACCAGGAATGTTGGACTGTCAATTTTTTATGTTTGTGTTCAATTGTTACAAAATACTTGATTTTTCTCTTAAATGAGTGCTGACATCATGTGGACCTAAATATGAAGCCATCTACTTTGTCCCACAAAGTTCTTAATTTAAACACATTTTTCACATTTGGTCAAAGGTGTCTGCTTAGGTTTGTGGGAAGTATCTGACATGGTTTGGGCAATTATTAGTTTTCATCCATGTCTATCGGCTCTTTCTTGAGATTATAAAAGAGGAAGGTGACGTACAGATTTATGGTTGTGTCATATAAATGTTTGAAAGGAGCATTCAACTGCACTTCGTCAAACTGACGTGTTTACTAGGTGCTGCATGAAGTTAATTACGACCATTTACGGTCACAATTCATTAATATATATACCTAACAAGCAATAAATGTGTTAATGCCTAAATTCACATCACAGGTACGAATGGAGGAAGAATTTATTTCCGGTCTACGATGGTGATTTGGTGCACTTTACGTATATTTATAAAATAATAATAATAAATAATTAAATAAAAATTTATGTGGTTCGATATAAAAAGTTATGTCTATGGATTGTTTCGAAACAAAATTCACTAAGATAGATGATTTTACAATCTATCATGGCCTCACATATCATTCAATATAATGGAGAAATCTAGGATTTTGAGAGGTTGAAGATGATGCCTCCCTTGAGAAAGATCTTGTAGAGTCGCTATGTGTGGTGGAGTTTGTACGTAAAAAGCTTGTGAAGAGTCCCCCGTTCATTTGTAGAGATCTTCTCCTTTTATAGAGATTTATTTTTTTCATTGGAGTGAAAGAGTCAAACTTACCTTGTGAAGTCTTTTCCTTTTAGGAGTCTGAGCCAATTGTTTTTAGTTTATCTCTTCATTGCCTCATCTCTTCCCTTATTATTAGTGATAGGTTTTCAATGGGTTGGATCCAGTCAATTTTATCCCTAACAGATGCCCGCATTTCTTAAGGTTGAGTTGTTCAATAAGAAGGCCTTGAGAATCTTCAAGTCAACTATGATGGAGGTAACTTGTAAAAATCTGCAGAAAAAATAATTTTGGGAACTGATCCATAGTTTGTCACTTGTTATGCAATACACTAGAGATCTCCATGAGCGGTCCTCAAGAAGAATTTGTGAAATTTGTAGTAAAGGCCTTCGACGATGAGCCTTTGTAAAGTTTGTTTGTAAGAATGTTTGCATGATAATTGAGTGTATGGATGATGTATGTGACTGTTATCATTAATAAAGTGTGCAAATTTCTGTGCTCGGTGATCATTTTTTGTTTTCGGTGGCATCAGTGGATTTTGCCCCGTGCTGCGATTTTCTGTTGGTGCTTTTCTGTTTTGATATAGATGCAAGAGTTTGTTTGTAATAACCCGTGCTTAAATGGTCAGGGTCCTCGTCGACCCCCTGGATCCATCTTAGGTGGTTGCTAAGTCTGTCGACTCGTTCCCGAAGGACACTCGCGAGAGGTGGTTTTAGAGCTCAGAGGCTCTTTCCAGAAGGTAACCCGCTGGCGATGGTTGTAGCGAGTGGAGACACTTGGCTTGTACATGGCGGGAGGATGCCTCGACCGCATAACTCTAGTAAGGAGAGTATAGTGGAAGGATGCATCGACCGCTTAACTCATGGTGACAAGAGTGTAGCAGGAGGACGCCTCGACCGCATTGAGGCATCCTCTTGCTACACTCTGGCGAGGAGAGTGTAAGGGAGGATGCCTCGACTGCATAACTCATAGCGACGAGAGTGTAGTGGGAGGATGCCTCGACTGCATAACTCTGGCGAGGAGAGTGTAGCAGGAGGATGCCTCTACCATAACTCTAGCGTGGAGAGTGTAGGAGGAGGATGCCTCAACTGCATAACTCTTGGCAATGAGAGTGTAGCAAGAGGATGCCTCGACCGCATAACTCTGGTAATGTGAGTGTAGCGGGAGGATGCCTCGACCACTTAACTCTGGCAAGGTGAGTGTACCGGTAGGATGCCTCGACCTCGTAACTCTGGTGATGAGAGTGTAGTGGGAGGATGCCTCGATTGTGTAACTCATGGCAATGAGAGTGTAGTGGGATGATGCCTCGATCGTGTAACTCTGGAGAGGAGAGTGTAGTGAGAGGATGCTTCAACTGCATAACTCATGGCAACGAGAGTGTAGTGGGAGGATGCCTTGACTGTGTAACTTTGGCGATGTGAGTGTAGCGGAAGAATGTCTCGACTGTGTAACTGTGGCAATGTGATTGTAGTGGGAGGATGCCTCGACCGTGTAACTTTGGCGATGTGAGTGTAGCGGAAGGATGTCTCGACTGCATAACTCTAGCAACGTGAATGTAGCGGGAGTATGCCTCAACTGCATTGATGTTAAAATGGAGCTCGACGGCTTTGTTATGGTGGGCGACAAAGCATGACCGCACTCTGTGGGGGGAGCTAGAGCTCGATTGTACTAAAATAAAAACCAAACAGGTTAGATTAAATAATCTAAATCACAACTTGTGATTTGCAAACTTGAGCCATCTCTCTTGAGTGGGGTGAAGGCTGGTGACACACGGGGCGATACCCGTAGGCAGCCATGCTTTGGCAACAATGAGGACATAGGATGCCCACGATATCGAACAACCTATTTTGATAATAACAAATTAATATGCTCGAGTGGTGCTTGAGAGAGGCTTCATAGTCGATGTTCCATGCCAATCGAGAGATTTTCAATGAAGTACATTCCCAAGGCATGTGGCCACTGGGATTCTTGTGGCAGCTCAAGGAGTTTTGTTGAGAAAATCCCCAAAAACTAAATTTTTTAGTAAAACTAAAATTGAAATAGCAAGTTTGAGAGAGACAAACCAGAGCAATTTAGCTATTGTTTTCAATTCTTTCTTGAATGAGATTGTTTGCTGCTGAATGATTTTTGCATGGGGAAGCTGTCGTCCTTGAGTAGGCTTGTAGCAATGAAATTTTTTTATGATTTTCTTTTGTTCACTCTCTTGGAGGTGAGGCGAGTTCAACTTCGAGTCAACTTCGACTCTTTTTTTTATTATTATTTGTAATTTTTTTCTGATTGTATTGCTGAGCAAAATTCATTTGTATGGCAAGAAAAATACAGTGTGATGAGGGAACACCTTGGTTGGTGAGCAATTGTGTGGTGAGCAATTGGCGAGGAACCTACTATGGCGAGTAAACTATTGTGGGCAACCAAATCTAACGAGACCGAAGGGTGGCGAGCAAACCTAGTGGAGCTTAAATGTGGCAAGCAAACTATGGACTGAAGTCAAGGTGGCGAGGAAGGCCAATTTGGTGAGGAAACACATTGGCAACAACTTGTAGCGGCGTGGAATGGTTTCGGTAAGGAACTTTCCAGTGGTGAGGAATGGTACGATGAGCATAGCTTCCGTGGCGAGCAAACATAGTCGGCGACTAATTGGTTCTCAACAACAAGGTGGAGCAACCATAGTGCAACCTTGAATGGCAGTTCGAGCGAGTTGTGTATGGGGACTTTCATGTGGATGCTCAACTGGACAGCGAAAATGAACACTTTAGAACTCCTCACAGTGGCACTTTACGGTGAAGCTGGGTAGGACTCAAAGTGGTGGCGGCTACATTGTCACAGTGGAGTGCTCTGCTTTTGGTATCATAAGATAGTGGTGTCGTCTGTGAGATCTTGCTCCTCAAAGAACTCTTGCCAGCTTTGCCTAGATATTCAGCTGCCGCAACAAGGAGGTGGTGTAGCCTAATCGCCTATCACAAGGGTCACTGAGTGCATGGTGGTGTGCACCCATCGTTTGCATGCCCACTGTCCACCTACATGGGTGTGCCTTATGTGCATGGTATTTGCCTCTCGTGCACAGCGCATGCTGTGTATCTGCACATGTTTTTTTTTTATTTCCTTTCTTTTTGCAATCAAAGTATTAATGACAAAATAACAAGCAAAAAATTTAATTTGAGAGAACTTATTTGGCTCACTAGATACGATCTCATGAGTTGGAGAATATCCTTCTCCTAATTCTGGTGCAAAAAATTAGTTGATCATATAGATGGCACCAATTGTTAATGCCTAAATTCTCATAACATGCCGGAATGGAGGATAGATTTATTCCCTGCCCAAGATGGTGATTTGGGTGTCAATCCGGTGCTTGTCACGTTCATCCATAAAATAATAATAAATAATGAAATAAAATTAAATAAAGAGAGACACAAAGATTTACATGGTTCGGCATAAAAGCCTACATTAACGGGTTGTTTGGGGGCAAAATCCCCTATGATAGCTAATTTTACAATCTCTCATGGCCTCACATATCACTCAATACAATGGAGAAATCTAGGATTTCAGAAGGTTGAAGATGATACCTCCCTTGAGAGAGATCTGGAGGAGCCGCTATGTGTGGTGGAGTTTGTACGTAGGGAACTTGTGGAGAGTCCTACCTTCATTTGTAAAGATCTCGTCCTTTTATAGAGATCTATTTTCTTCCTTTAAGTGATATAGTCGAACTTGCCTTGTGAAACTTTTTCTTTTTAGGAGTCTGAGCCAACTGCTTTTAGCTTATCTCTTCCTTGCCTTATTTCTTGACTTTATCTCTTCCTTTATTATTAGTAATAGGTTTTCAATGGGTTGGACCAGTCAATTTTGTCCCTAACAGATGCCCGGGATTCTTAAGGTCGGCTTGTTCATGAAGGACTTAAGAGTCATCAAGTCAACTGTGATGGAGGTAACCTGTAAAAAACTACAGAAAAAGGAATTCTGGAAACTGGTCCATAATCTGTCACTTGTTATGCAATGCAATGGAGATCTCCATGAGCGTTCCTCAAAAAGAATTTGTGAAATTTGTAGTAAGGGCCTCCGAGGATGGGCCTTTGTGAAGTTTGTTTGTGAGAACGTTTGCGTGATAATTGAGTGTATTGATGATTGTATGTGACAATTTATTGCTATTAAAGTGCGTATATTTCCGTGCTCAATGATCATTTTTGGTTTTCAGTGGCATCAGTGGATTTTGCCTCGTGCTGTGATTTTCTTTTGGTGCTTTTCCGTTATGATGTAGATGTAAGAGTTTATTTGTAGTAATCCGTGCTTAAGTGGTCAGGGTGCTTGTCGACCCCCTGGATCAATCTTAGGCGGTTGCTGAGCCTTTCAACTCGTTCCCGAATGGCACTTGAGAGAGGCGGTTGTAGAGCTCAGAGGCTTGTTCCCTAAGAGAATTCGCTGGCGGCAGTTGTAGCAAGTGGAGATACTTGGCATGTACTTGGCGGGAGGATGTCTCGACCGTGTAACTCATGGCAACGAGAGTGTAGTGGGAGGATGCCTCGACTGTGTAATTCATGGAAACAACAGTGTAGTGGGAGGATGCCTCGACCGTATAACTCTGGCGATGTGAGTGTAGCAGGAGGATACCTCGATCGCGTAACTCTAGAGAGGAGAGTGTAGCGGAAGGATGCCTAGATTGCATAACTCATGATGATGAGAGTAGCGGGAGGATGCCTTGACCCCATAACTCTAGTGATGTGAGTGTAGCAGGAGGATGTCTCAACCGCGTAACTCTGGCAAGATGAGTGTAGCGGGAGGATGCCTTGACCGCGTAACTCTGGCAATGAGAGTGTAGCGGGAGGATGCCTCAACCGCGTAACTTTAGCGATGTGAGTGTAGTGGAAGGATACCTTAATTGCATAACTCTGAAGATGTAAGTGTAGCGGGAGGATGCCTCGACCGTATTGATGTTAAAACAGAGCTTGACCGCATAAAGTTGTTCATCCTTAAGTACTTATGTAGGAATGAAAATTTTTGATGATTTTCTTTTGTTCACTCTCTTGGAGGTGCGACGAGTTCAACTTCAAGTCAAGTAGCTCGACCCTTCTTATTTTTTTATTTAATTTAATTTTCGTGTTGTATCGCCGAGTGAGATTCATGTGTATCGCCGAGTGAGCAATTAGTGAGGAACATAATGTGGCGAGTAGACTATTGTGGGCAGTCAAATCCAACGAGACCGAAGGGAGGCGAGCAAACCTAGTGGAACTTAAATGTGGCAAGCTAGCCATGGACTAAAGTCACTCTAGCAAGGAAGCCCATTGTGGTGAGGAAACACACTAGCAGTAACTTGTAGCGGCGTGGAATGGTTTTGGTGGGCAACTTTCTAGTGGTGAGGAATGGTACTGATGAGCATAGCTTCCGTGGTGAGCAAACATAGTGGGCGACTAATTAGTTCTCGACAGCGCGGTGGAGCAACCATGGTGCAACTATGAATGGTAGTCCGAGCGAGTTGTGTGTGTGGAAATTTATATGTATACTCAACTGGATAGCGGCGATCAGCACGTGAGAACTTCTCACAGTAGCACTTTATGGTAGACCTGGGCAGGACTCGATGTGGTGGTGGCTGCTTTGTCACAGTGGAGTGCTCTGCTCTTGGTATCATAAAACAGTGACGCCGTCTGTGGGATCTTGCTCCTCGATAGAACTCCTGCTAGCTTTGCCTAGATATACAGCCGCCACGAAGAGGAGGTGGCGTGACCGCACCTCCTGTCATGAGGGTCACTAAGTGCACGGTGGTGTGCACCCATCGTCCACGTGCCCACTGTGCACTTGCATGGGTGTGCCTTATGTACATGGTATTTGCCTCCTGTGCATAGTGCATGCTGTGTATCTGAGCATGTTTTTTTTCTTTCCCTTCTTTTTGCAGCCAAAGTGGGAATGAAATAAAATAACAAGCAATAATTTAACTTGAGAGAAAACTTATATGGCTCGCTAGATACGATCTAGTGAGTCGGAGAATATTCTTCCCCCAAATTTTGTGTAGAAGATTAGTCGATCCCATAGATGCCGCCAATTGTTAATACCTAAATTTGCACAACAGACCGGAATGGAGGAAGGAAATATTTTCGACCTATGATGGTGATGCGGGCATCGGTTTGGTGCTCTTCATGTTTATCCATAAAATAATAATAAATAACCCAATAAAAATAAAGAAAGAAAGACACAGAGATTTACATAGTTCGACATAAAAGCCTACGTCCACGGGTTGTTTGGGAGAAAAATCCACTATAATATATGATTTTACACTCTCTCATGGCCTTAATATAATGGAAAAATCTAGGATTTTAGGAGGTTGAAGTCGATGCCTCACTTGAGAGAGATATGGTGGCGACGCTATTTGTTGTGAAGTTTGTATGTAGAGAGCTTGTGGAGAGTCTAGCTATCTCCTCCTTTATAGAGATCTATTTTCTTCCTTAGAGTGATAGAGTCCAACTGACCTTATGAAACCTTTTCCTTTTTGGAGTCTGGGCCAATTGCTTTTAATTTATCTCTTCCTTATCTTATCTCTTTCCTGCCTTATCTTTTTTCTGCCTTATCTCTTAGCTTTATCTCTTCCCTTATTATTAATGATAAGTTTTCAATGGGTTGCACCCAATTAATTTTGTCGTGACAAATGAGAATTTAATTTCATCATAGTCAACTACTTTATAATTTGAGTTCAATGTTTATTTTTTTCTTGGAAATTGAGGCCTCTTGTTGGCCTACAAATTTAACCGACCTGGGATCTCGATTCGATTTTCAAACCGGGTTCCTTTTGTTTAATTTGGTTTGAAATATAAATTCATGGCTAGTTTAAGATCTAAAACTTTTTCTCTCCCTAAAACTTTGAAGTCAGCAACGATTGAACTATCGATATAACAGGCGCGCAGGATTTCCTTTTATTTGAATGGTTTTACTTCGTACATTCTTCCCAGCTTCGTCACCCTATCTAATGCATTTACAACTTTTTTTCTTTTATAAAACATATTGCATTCATTAATAACATACATTGCAACTTTGATCTAAAATATACATAACAAGTCAACTACAGCATTAATAACTCCTCAGTACACAACTGTAATTGACATGATCAAGTCTATATTGCAAATCTCTACAGATTACCGTTTGAGAGACATCACAACTCTGTCCAAGACAGAGTTTATAAACCCCATACTCTGTCTAAAATGGAGTAGAGGACACACTTTATAGACAAAAGTCAAAGAGACAAACTCTATGGACAAAAGTCTAAAAGACTATGTGTTTTTTGCTTTTATTTTTCTAAAACAAAAGACATAACATAAATTAAAGATACATGAAAAAAAATGAATTACATTTAGGAAAGACATAAAACCGCATTTTCAACATTGGAGGAAAAAAGACAAACAAAGTGACTGTGATGGTATGTGAGAGCCACACAACACCTTGAGAGTATGGCGGTCAGTTAGGTCTGAAATAACTGGTGGCCCTGGATTCAGAAAAGCTATGCGTGGCGGCAAAAAAGCACCCTTAGCGGTAGCGTGTGGATTTCATATGCTCACTTTGGACCGTGCGTGTGGCTCATGCGCAGCGCCGTTCAGTGTAATTCTTCGCCTGTCTGAACGATCGACGCCTTGGAAAACCTGCGGTAGAGCGAGTGGTGGTCGCCGAACGCTGAAGAGCAGTAGATCGACCTTCTGCCATACTTAGCCTTGTAAAAACAACCAAAAAAAAAAAAAAAATGAAAGATGAAAGCAAGAAAGGAGATGGAGGAGGGAGCAAACTCCTCCCCCTCTGTGCAAGTTTTGATTTGGTAGTGATTTATAGAGAAAAGGATGAGTCCCTCTCTCTAAAACTACGGCCGGCTATGTGCGTTAGTTTCTTCTACGAAAGAATGAGATTAATGGACCGCATTTGCAACTTTATTTGAATGGTTTTGCTTTGACATACATTCTTTATACATTGACACTATATTTTATGAGAGAAGAAATGATATTTATAATTTTAAGGTGTGTAAGTTTCGTATATTCATTTTAAAAAATTGAGAAAATAAGAGATACATAATTTGTTTTAATAATAAATTTCACTCTATTTTAAAAAAAAATACGCGTAAATTGCACATCCTACAGCTTAAAAATGATCATTTCTAAATTCGTCAAGATTAACATTTTCTTATATAGAATCACTGCAAAGATTTTCTATCCAATCCATGCAGTATTTACTAATCATTAAATGCTGCAATAAGTATTACTGGGCAGCCATAAATATAACAACTGCCTATTTACCCAATATTATTAGATATTTCCTAATTAATACAAATGAGGTGGTACTTAACCCTGTAATTATATGTCATGCAAGTAAAATTGTCTATGTAAGTATCAGTTTTAATTGATGCCACATCTAATATGAGTACCACGTATCCGTTCCATAGAAAAATCTTGTAATTACTCATATTTCACATAAATATGGATAAGATTTAAGGGAAGTTCTTTCCTACCTGTATGGCTTATAGTGGTAATGTCCAAGACTTGTAAGTTGTGAGACCGAAACTTAAACGGCATGTTTGGACAGGTAAAAATTTTTTAAGATTTTCAAAACTTCTCATAATTTCATGCATCACTAAACAATAAAATATTTTTTAATTTTAAATTTTCAACATTTGTATCTAATTATTACTTAAATATTATCTAAACTCAAAAATTAATACAACTTTTATAAATTTCAAAACAAAACACAAATATCAATACAACTTTTATTAGTTTCAAAACAAAAATAATATTAAAAAAAATCTTAATTTTATAATTTTTTATTCTAACTTTTTTCTCTCTCATTTCTTAAAACTCAATTAAACATCTTCACTCAAATAATTTTATAACTATTTACAAAATTTTGAAATACTTCAGTGTCCAATCATGGTCATATGAAATATATATATATATATATATATATATATATATGAGCTATATATATATCATCCTTAACAAGTAACAAGATAACAAGCAACAAGTAAAGGTGATGGAAGCATAAATATAAGAAAGAAATGTAAAATAAAAGACGGTAGAACCAGCCAATTGCAATTAAATAAATGTAGAGTAAATAAAATAAAATAATACTCACAAATTATTAATTGAAACGGTTGTTGCTGTTCTTCATATAAGATGAACAACAATATATGAAAAATAATTTAAAAGTACAATGGTAGTATGGGAGAATAAAGAAAGTAGGAGGAGAAAGTGTAACACCCCACTCCCCACAGTTAAGAAAGATATCATTTTGTTTAGAAAATTATGGGAGTCGGAGTGCTACTACTGAACCTGACTTAGAAATATATTTTTTTTTTCCTA
Organism: Juglans microcarpa x Juglans regia; assembly: GCF_004785595.1. Taxonomy (NCBI): domain Eukaryota; kingdom Viridiplantae; phylum Streptophyta; class Magnoliopsida; order Fagales; family Juglandaceae; genus Juglans; species Juglans microcarpa x Juglans regia. The sequence continues at coordinate 3,808,651 of NC_054605.1, forward strand.
AAGGAAGTGTCAAGTGTAAAGATTCCTTATAATAAGTAGAGTCGTTTATATTAAAATATTAAAATCATAAATGAAAGTGTGCGGAAGCATTTATTAAAATTTCTTAAAGTCCGTGCCATAAAATCCATAACGTAAAATGCCTGTACATAATCTATGCCACTGTCATGCCCTCCTGGACTAAGTCTTGTCCTGCAACTTTGCCTTCATAAATATTCTTACTTAGGGTGGTTTAAAAACATAAAAAAACTAAAATGTGTTGATGACTTAGTAAGAAACTCATCATAACGTAAATATACTTAACAGAAGGTTTTTCATAAAATATTTCATGATGAGAACTTAAAATCATGATTGTTCATACATATGCTATGACATGCATGACTTAGCTTGTTTTATCTGACTTATCTTACTTAACATACTGGCACACACACACTTAACCATGTGTGCAAGATTGTGCACCTACCTCACATCTCGCGACTGCATGGGGAGCCACTGATAATATTCTGGCATAGTATGGTAGACCACGCTTGAGTCTGTGGCTTGCACATCCACTCTGAAATTGCATTGGTACCATGCATCTAAATAGTCATCTTATTAACTGCTCTGAGTTTATCGTACACTTGATCTTATGAAAGCTTACGTGTCCTATGCAACGTGAGATGCATATACATACATAACTATAATATGTGGAAAGAAACATGATGAATGAAGTGCTTGCAAAATATCATAACATGCGTGGTACATAAACAGTAGCTTCCAAAGAACTGGCTTTAAAAATAATATAGATAACTAGATAACGTATGTTAATCCTAATTTATGATCAAACTACTTACCTTGCAGCTTTAATCCAATATTTCCAGCATTAAATCGATCACGTTACCTAGAAAGAGAGAGAGAAAACGTGAAGGATGTCGTAAGAGGAATGAGGCAGTCGACTATTGGCGTGGTGAATGTGGGACATGCACGGACTGGGTATCTTGGGTTCGGCCGCTGCACTTATGGAGGTTTATGATTTTTTTTCTAAATAACACATAGAAGGGAGATATTTATAGAGAGATTTGGGAGAGGGTGACAACGAGTTTGAGTTGGACTCGGTAAATACATATAGTGGCACTAATCTGCTGAACACTCAATCATGATCAACTAAGAAGAGAGTTTGAATTTAAAAACATGATCTAGTAGTTCATTCATTGTAGGATTGGCAGTGGTTGAGAATTTGTAGGGGATTTCAATTAGTGATGATTTTAAATTGAAATAAATCTCTAATGGTGATCTTTAAATTCTAAAAGGAGTCTGTGATACCCCCAACCTCCACTTGGGATGGAAAGAAGACTTAGAGCGTTGAACATGCAACACAAGGTTACATACTCCCGTTCATGACAATTAATATACAATGCATCATATAGATGCATCTAGCAGTATGTGTCACAACCCCGTCCTAGGAAGGTCGGGATCGCGATGTACATACCTGTCCTTTACTTCCTTTTCTACCACTTTTTTTTTCTTCTAATAACATGCGATCGGCATGGACATGACACACGTGTACTCTAAATTTTTAATTTAATAAAGGGAACACCTGATGGATATTCTATTCGAACATTCATCCATAAAAGACTCTCAGAGTCCATACGTTCATAAAAACATAATTCATCATCCATAAACATAACTGTTCTAGTTAGGGAAGATCCTAAGCTTTTGCCTCTCCCTCTACAGTAATGCATTGCTCCCCAGCCTTTTCATCATTACCTAGACGTTTAAAACATTTAAAACAAAGTGAGTCGTATACTCAGTAAGTAGTACACCATGCAGTGAATATACTAGGCATCTATTCTTTTCTTTTGAAAACATGCATACATAAATATTTTTGCTAATTCTTGACAATACTTTCATGCATAACAGTTTAAGAAATAAGCCATACTTTCATGCATAAACATTCTTAGAAATAACTATGCTTTCATGCATAAACATTTTAAGAAATAACTATACTTTCATATTTTACTTTTTTTGGTCGGTACACACTATTACGCTCCGTGTGTTGGGGTTAGCGGTCTTCCTTTGGACCTGGATTCCACCCGTAGCCATAGGTTGGGAATCACTTTCAGTCAGGGGGCAGCACTGGGGCACTACCAGTACTACTTATGTAACGACCGTCCTTGGGGTGGAACTTTTTATAAAATAAGTTTAGAAAGGACGACGAGAATTACCGTTCGATTTAAAACTTTTTACTTGCATACCCAGGGTCAAGACTCTACGTTTATAAAATAAAATGTGCCTTAGAATAAAAGAAGTTTACAGCGGAAAACATTAATCTTACAATGAAAAGGTCTCTTATACAATTAAAACTCATGCCTAGACTTCCGTGCTCTTCCCCATGGGCCGTGTCCGTCCTGACCGTTCGGTTCTTGTAGGGGGAGGGACATGCATAAAAACTAAAATGAGTCGAAAACTCGTAAGCATTACTTCATACAGTTAAAATATAACAACATAGGTTTTCATTCATGCATTCATCATACATACATACTATATGTGCATGCTTACGTACATACGTGTGTTCTTTTGAAAACGTCACTGGACGAGATTTTTTCTTTTAAAATGCTTTCTTTTCGTAAAACGTGTCTCCCGTTAGTGCCTTCATTTCTTCAAGAATACGTGCATTCGTGCATACGTGTGTTCATATGTTCATGCATACATACATTCTTTCTTATCACTTTCATTGGCGAGTACACACTGTTACGCCCCGTGTATTAGGGTTAGCGGTCTTCCTTTGGACCCGGACTCCGCCCGTGGCAACGGGTTGGGAATCCCTTTTCAGTCAGGGGGCAGCACTGGGTGCACTACCAGTACTACTTACCCGGCATTGCAATCTGCCTATTCATTGGTACCCTTTCCATTCATTCATGTGGCCGTTACATATCTTCATACATTTCATGTCTTTCTTGCCTTTTCATTCATTCATTCATGTCAGCTCTAAAGAGCTGGAGTTTTCATTCAGTTCTTTCTTTCCTTTAACAGTCATTCCATGAGAAAACATTTCGTTTCATGAGAAAACACCGTTTCGGGCATAAGCTCGAAATCGTCTTTCCTTTTTCAGTTCATTTCAGTTCTATTTTTCGTTTAACAGTTCGTTCATGGAAAACGTCATTTAGAAACATACATGGGCTTAAACGTCGGCTTTCGTGGCATCCATAGGCATCACCTTGAACGTCGTCTCTCATAACATCCATGAGCATCACCTCATAGCGCTCATGAAAGCGCAGGTTCGTAGGATCCATAAAAGTGTCCGTTTTTCATGCCTTTCGTGCATTTCCATCAGTTCGTGGATTTTCTTAGAAAATACATACAATAGATACAGCGTATAGTCATCAATTCACATGCGTATAATTAATACTTTGGTTGCATAAAAAGGGGCTACCAAGGAGGGCCGTACATACGTATACCTTTGAACACTTAGCATTTTCTTTCGTAAAACATCTTTCACATCTTTTCGTAAAGCATCGTGAGGAAAAAGTTTCATTTTTGTTTCTTTATATTTTAGAAGACTCTAGAAGAGTATGAACGTAACACTTACCTGGACTCCATGCTACTTGTATATCATGCAGTCCATTCATGTGTGTGTCAGATGGCAACCTACATGCATACACATAACCTTAACGTCATTATCTTTCTAATGCATAAACAACTTAAACTATAAATAGAACTATACTTCACTTGGAACACTCTCCTTCTATCCCGTGCTCTTACGTGTACTTTACTATGCTAAGACCTTCGGGGACCACTTACGGTCACTGCCTCTTCCAAACTCAACGTCTTGTCTTGAGTGCTCATCCACCAAAGTGAACCCGTGATTCACTTTAGGATTAAGACACTAAGACCTTCGTCTTATTCTCCTTATTGAACTCGTCTCAATGCATGACTCAGACCGACTAAGTCACGCATCTCAATCCTAGACAATACATTCGTCACTACCTCCATGCATCCTAGCCCATACTAAATCCTCATTTCCATTCATACAAGCCACACGGCTCTAAGCCAACTCTGAGGCTTAAACACCGCGTAATTATGCTTAGGACGGATTACCCATTACATATGGTGAATCCGTCCAGTAAATGTGTCTCACCTGTTAACACATGTACCTTACCCCCTTATCACCTGAGACCAACATATAACATGTTGATCACCTACTTGTAGGGACAAGGGCCATACTCCGATATCAACCTTCTCTTTACCCGGCTAGCATGACTCTTCATGCTACTCGTCCCTTTTGACAGTTCATCCAAACACTTGACACGACAAGACTCCGTTCACAACCACGCCTTATGTCCAAAGCTACACAGTGATCTTGTCACGTCATCTGACATCCCACTACGTCATTTCTACGCCAACTCTTAACTCATCACGAGTACGGTTCCTCATGTACTACTGTCACATCGTGACATCTCGTCACGTTCCTGCTACAACATTTCTACACTAATTCTTCACCCATCATAAGCATGACTACTAGTGGTCATGTCACTTCGTGACATTGCCTAGTCATGCTTCCACTGCGTACTCTTACACTTTTTCTTCTACTTCACGCATACTCCTAGTCATAAGTCCATCACGATGACACTTGTCACCTCAGACTACAGGCTACGCCATAACTACTTCGAAACACTGTTCCACAGTTTTCGACACTACTCATCACGTTCCATGCCCATCAATCATACAACCATCCTTATCTCTGCGACACGTCACGCTGTGTGTCGCTACACCTCTTGGAGTACACTCTATGTATACTCCATTCTCACTCGCTACACCACATCACCACTATGGCGTACACGCCATATGGTGCATCACTCCACCACATGGAGTACACTCCACGTGTACTCCCTAGTCCCTTCACATACGCTGCATCACCACTATAGCATACACGCCATATGGTGCATCAATCCACCACATGGAGTACTACATTCCACATGTACTCCCCTCATACACACCACGCCACATCACCATTATGGCATATCCGCCATATGGTGCATCACTCTACCACATGGAGTACACTCCGTGTGTACTCCATTCACATGCACTACGCCACATCACCATTATGACATATTTGCATATGGTGTATCACTCCACCACATGGAGTACACTCAGCGTATTCTCCCTTCATACATGCCACATCACCATTATGGCATACCCGCCATATGGTGCATCACTCCACCACATAGAGTACACTCCACGTGTATTCCCTTTACACGCACTACGCAACAGAATACACTCCACGTGTACTGTTCCCATTCCACAATACGCCAGGAGGGTATATTTTACATATACTCTCCTTATCCCACACTACGCCACACACCGAGTACACTCAGCGTGTACTGTTCCCATTCCACATTACGCTAGGAGGGTATATTTGACAAATAGTCTCCTTATCTCACACTACGCCACACACAGAGTACACTCAGCATGTACTGTTCTCATTCCACATTACGCCAGAAGGGTATATTTTATATATACTCTCCTTATATCACACTACGCCACACACAGAGTACACTCAGCGTGTACTCTTCCCATTCCACCAGCCACGTCACCTATACAATACATACTCCACAACCACACAACACCGCACAGTTCACAACACTACACATCACAATTCCCAACTATGCCCAACACTTCACAGCACACTACACAACACATCTCAATACAGCGAACTCCACAATACTAACAGCACAGTCCACAACCTTATCAACTAATCAACATCTAACATAATAATGAGAGATAGAGGGTTATACCATTGACGGGATAACCCGTGCGTCCCTCGCTGATCGTCACAGCCGATGATGTCGAATGGGTCGTACGTGGTAGCTAACCCAAGTACGGTGACTGTTTGAGCGTTTGGATAGCTAGGTGTGGTCTTGGAAGGGCTCGTGGTGGTCTTGTGATAGCGGCGAGGAGCGGTACACAGCGTATCCAGCCGTGTACAGTGGCAGTCAGCCACGCACAATGGCTGTCCATCACGTGCAGTGGCTACCCACCACATAAAGTAGTAGTTTGGACCTAAGGTTTGGCTAAGGGAGGTGCGGTGGAACTCGTGGTGGCATCGAGGTGGCGCCGCGGTGACTCATGGCGTCCATGAGCATCACCTCCTGACGCTCATGAAAGCACCGGTTCATAGGATCCATAAAAGCGTCCGTTTTCATGCCTTTCATGCATTTTCATTAGTTCATGAATTTTCTTAGAAAATACATACAATAGATACAACGTATAATCATCCATTCACATGCGTACAATTAATACTTTCGTTGCGTAAAAAGGGGCTGCCAAGGAGGGCCGTACATACGTATACCTTTAAATACTTAACATTTTCTTTTGTAAAACGTCTTTCGCGTCTTTTTGTAAAGTATCGTGAGGAAAAGCGTTTTGTTTTCATTTCTTTATATTTTAGAAGACTCTAGAAGAGTATGAACGTAACACTTACCTGGACTCCATGCTACTTGTATATCATGCAGTCCATTTATGTGCGTGTCAGATGGCAACCTACATGCATACACATATACCTTAGCATCATTCTCTATCTAGTACATAAGCAACTTAAACTAGAAATAGAACTACACTTCACTTGGAACACTCTCCTTCTATCTCGTGCACTTACATGCCCTTTACTGTGTTACAACCTTTGGGGACCACTTACGGTCACCACATCGTCCAACTCAACGTCTTGCCTCGAGTGCTTATCCACTAAAGTGAACCCATGATTCATCTTAGGATTAAGACACTAGGACCTTCGTCTTACACTTCTTACTAACCACATTTGACGCATGATTCCGACCGATGGAATCACGCATCTCAATCCTAGATAATACACCCATCACTACCTCCATGTACCTTAGCCAATACTACATCCTTATTCCCATCCATATAAGCCACACGACTCTAAGCCAACTCTGAGGCTTAAGCACCATGTAACTGTGCCAAGGACAGATTACCCATTACATATGGTGAATCCGCCCGGCACATGTGTCTCACCAGATTACACATGTACCTTACTCCTTTATCACCTAAGATCAACATATGACACGTTGATCACCTGCTTGTGTAAACAAGCACCATACTCCGATACCAACCTTCTCTTAACCCGGCTAGCATGACTCTCCATGCTACCCGTCCCTTTTGACAGTTCATCCCAACACTTAACACGATAAGACTCTGTTCACTACTACGCCTCATGTCACATCATATAGCTCGAGACTACACCCAAGCTACACCATGACCTTGTCACGTCACCTGACATCTCACTACGTCTTTCTTACATAAGCCCTTAACTCATCACAAGTACGGTTCCTCACGTACTCCTATCACATCGTGACATCCCGTCATGATCCTTGCTATATCATTTCTACACTAACTCCTCACCCATCATAAGCATGATTACTAGTGGTCATGTCACTTCGTGACATTGCCCAGTCATGCTTCCGCTGCGTACTCTTACACTTGTTCTGCTACTTCACGCATACTCCTAGCCATAAGTCCATCACGGTGACACTTGTCACTTCAGACTATCGGCTACGCCATAACTACTTCGGGACACTATTCCACAGTTCCCGACACTACTCATCACGTTCCATGCCTATAAATCACACAACCATCCTTATCTTTGCGACACGCCACATGGAGTGTCGCTGCCTCGTGGATTACACTCCACGTATACTCCCTTTACATACGCCACATCACCACTACGGCGTACACGCCATATGGTGCATCAATCCACCACATGGAATACATTCTGCCTGTACTCCCTTCATACACACCATGCCACATCACCAGTATGGCATACTCGCCATATGGTACATCACTCCATCACATAGATTACACTCCACGTGTACTCCCTTCACATACGCCACATCATCTCTATAGCATACTCACCATATGGTACAACACTCTACCACATAGAGTACACTTCACGTGTACTCCCTTCACATGCGCCACATCACCACTATGGCATACTCGCCATATGGTACATCACTCCACCACATAGAATACACTTCACGTGTACTCCCTTCATACACATTACGCCACATCACCGCTATGGCGTACACGCCATATGGTGCATCACTCCACCACATGGAGTACACTCCGCGTGTACTCCATTCACACGTACTACGCCACATCACCATTATGGCATACCTGGCATATGGTGCATCATTCCACCACATAGAGTACATTCCACATGTACTCCCTTCACATACACTACGCCATATCACCATTATGGCATACCTGGCATATGGTGCATCACTCCACCACATAGAGTACATTCCACATGTACTCCCGTCACATACACTACGCCATATCACCATTATGGCATACCCGTCATATGGTGCATCACTCCACTACATGGAGTACATTCCGCATGTACTCCCTTCACATACACTACGCCACATCACCATTATGGCATACCCGCCATATGGTGCATCACTCCACCACATGGAGTACACTCCACGTGTACTCTTTTTACACACACTACGCCACATAGTACACTCCATGTGTACTCATCCCATTCCACATTACACTAGGAGGGTATATTTTACATATACTCTCTTTATCTCACACTACGCCACACACAGAGTACACTCAGCATGTACTCTTCCCATTCCACCTGCCACTTCACTAATACAACACATACTCCACAACCACACTACATAGCACAGTCCACAACACTGCACAACACAATTCCCAACTACGCTCCACACTTCACAGCGCGCTACACAGACAAGCCCAACACTTCACTACACAGAATGCCCCACACTTCACTACACAGAATGCCCAACACTTCATTACACAGAATGCCCAACACTTCACTACACAGCACATCACAGTACAGTGAACTCCACAATACTAACAACACAGTCCACAACCTAATCAACTAATCAATATCTAACATAATTAACAAGGGATAGAGGGTTATACCATCGACGGGATAACCCGTACTTTGCTCGTTAATCGTCACAGCCGATGATGTCGGAAGTGTCGTACGTGGCGGCTAACCCACGTACAGTGGCTGTTTGGGCTTTTGGATAGCTAGGTGTGGTCTTGGAAGGGTTCATGTGGGCCTTGTGATGGTGGCCAGGAGCATAACACAGCAGATCTGGCCGTGTGCAGGGGCGGTCAGTCACGCGCAATGACTGTCCATCATGTGCAGTGGTTACCCACCACATAAAGTGGTGGTTTGGACTTGGGGCTCGGCTAAGGAAAGTGCGGTGGAACTCTTGGTGGCGTCGAGGTGGCGCCATGGTGACTCATGACGACGGATCTGGCTGCACAGTGAAGGAGAAGCCGTGGGAGAGTGAGAGAGAGTGTGCGTGCATGGGTGGTAGATCGGGGCCATGGGTGGTCAGGATATGTTGGTGGTGGCTGGAGGAGACTGGAGATGGTGCTCATCTGTCGTGGGTGGCGGCGTACGGTGGTGGAGGGTGTGAAACCTATGCGTGAGAGAGGGAGAAACCGTGAGATGGAGGAGGGGCTATTGGCCATGGGTTCAAGGGAGGAGGAAGGGGGAGACTAGGAGGTGCCTGTGGTGGTGTCCGGTGGCCAAGGTAGCCGTGCACGGCTGCGCTAGGAGCATCGGTGGCCTTGAAGCCGTGTGAACCCATTTTCATGGGTATGGTTCGTGTGTGCAACGGAGGGGGAGAGGGAGGCTGAGCTTTCTAGAGGATGATGGCCGGCGGAAGGAGAAGCTGCCGCGGGAGTGGTGGCACCGTTGGGTGGCGCACGGCGGCGCAACGAGTACCAAGCCCATTCGGGCATTGCACAGCCAGCGAGGAGAGAAGGGAGCGTGAGAGAGAGATATCAGGATGGGGGAGCTCGCCGGAGGGAGGTGGTGCCAGTGGTGGCGGTGGTGAGGTCTGCCGACGCACTGCGGCGTCGAGCTGTGGGGTGGAGCAATCGGCGAGAGAGAGGGAAGGCGTACGTTGTACTCGTGAGCTGAGGGAGGAGAGAGAGAGAGCTGGGGGAAAAGTGAGGGAGAAAGAGAGGGGGTCTGGGTATTTAATCCAATCCCTTCGTCTGGGGATCCTCAAAATGATCCAACGATGAAAGATTAAAACACTGATTTGAAAATGCGTAAACATTAACTTAATTAAAAGCACTTAGAGGAATTAAGGTAGAATATTATTTAAACTAACTTTAGTTTATAAAATAATATTCTTCATCATTAATAAATGATGAAGTCTTATTTAATATATTTAAAAGGATAAAACCATTTAATTAATTAAAGCTTTCAACATAATTTAAATCCTATAGTATTTTAAATAGTTGAAATTATTTTAATAATGATATTAAAATGATTTCTGACAATTATAATATTTTCGGAGCTCTTCAAGAATATTATAATTGTCATATTAAAAAATCAACTTAATTCAATAACACTGGAAATACTCCTTATAAACATTTTCAGTACATTTAAAACACTGGGCGTGCCTTAGAAGTCACATAATATCTTTAAGAATACGCCATCGAGGTTCGGCACGCCTAACGAGTCTCATAGTCGCTAGATAGAAGGGGCAGACAAATCACATAATCTCTGCCTTCGGGATTGGCTTACGTCATAAAGAATAAACGTACGTAAGAAGGAAGAAACGTATGTAAGAAGGAAGGAGTAGGGTATTACACCTCAAGATCCATAAAGATGAGATTTGAAAGACTTGCCTTATCATAAATAGGCCATGGGTCAATTCTAACACCAAGTTTGGACCAAAAGGTCTTATGCCTTCCTCACACTTGGGCCAAATCTTTCTAAGACTATCCCACAAAGACTTAAACTCTTACAAGGCTTGGTTCAAGGCTTCTAAGTCTTAGCCCATAACATTCTAAGGGTTTAAGGGCCTTAAGTGTAGTACTAATGGGCTTGCTTACTAAACCACTAATGACACTAAGTGCCATAGTTTAATGAGTTAAACCAATCTAACTAACCCTCTTAAAAAAAATAAAAGTAAATTTTATGCTAAAAAAAATTATAAAGCCCAAAATTATAATATAGTATTTTAAACTCATTCTTAGGGGGATTAAGGGTTAATCCTAATGGGTAATTAGACGGAGTGTTATAGAGTCTAACTCGTTTAATAAATAATAAATGAGATTTAATCTAATTATTGAGATTAATTAAAACTCCTAATCAAATTTAATAATTTATCGCTCATGAGCTTATCCAATATGACTCATTTAATATAATTTAGGCCCAATAAAAATTATTAATATTCTGACTTTAAAATTATTGGGCTGGGTCATTACAGACTCCCTTTCTTATAAATATAAACCTTAACAATGTGATTGATAATAATAAATTCACCCAACAATCATCTTGACTCCACAAGATAGTAATTAAGGTGCGGTTTAGATAGTAAGACGAGATGAGATTGTTTTAGATAAAAGTTGAATAAAATATTGTTAGAATATTATTTTTTAATATTATTATTATTTTGGGATTTAAAAATTTTGAATTGTTTAATATATTTTATGTGAAAATTTGAGAAAGTTGTAATAATGAGATAAGATAAAACACCATCCAAACGGGGCCTTAAATTCTCCATATAAAATAATATATAAAACTCTCCACAGTTTAGATCCTAAATCTTACAACTGGTGCTAGGAGATAAAACACCATACGTTATACATAAATCTATGTCATGACTTCAAAAATCCTCTCAATTCATTCCTAATTTTCTCAGATAAAGCTCCACAAAATATAAGACTATCTCCTCCTGAACATATGCACCATTAATCTTAAAAGCAGAACTTCCTAACCTCACCTTCAGAAACTTCTATATTTTATGCTCTACAACTCTTTTACGTAGTAAATGAATGCGTTTAAAAACATCTTTGAAACTTAACTATAACAACAAAATAGTAATAGTTCAAGATACTTACTACAGAGTAGGACATGCCGTGGGGAGACTTTGGCTTAGATTATTATATTTTTTTTGAAAAAATTTTATATTTGAAAAATGTTTCCTTTTCTTTTTTTAGAAATTTCTATAGAATATTCGACCTAGGCTCTGATACCAATTGTAACACCCCACTCCCCACAATTAAGAAATACGTCATTTTTAAAAAAATATCATGGTAGCGGAGTACTACTGCTAAATCTGACTTAAAAATATATTTATTTATTTTCATAAACAAAGCGCCAAGTACAAATATTCCTTATAATAAATAGAGTCCTTTGTATTAAAATACTGAAATCATAAATGAGAGTGCGAGGAAATATTTATTAAAATTTCTCAAAGTCTGTTCCATAAAAATCATAACTTAAAATCTCTGTAGAGGATCTAAGCCACTGTCACACCTCATGGACTAAATCTCGTCCAGCAGCTCTACCTTCATAAATATTCTAACCTAGGGTGGTTTAAAAATATAAAACAACTAAAATGAGTCGATGACTCAGTAAAAAACTCATCATAACATAAACATACTTAATATAAGGTTTTTCATAAAATAATTCATGCTGAAAATTTAAAATTATGACTATTCATACGTATGCTATGACATACATGATTTATCTTGGTTTACATGACTTATCTTACTTATTATACTGGTCCACATACTTAATCCTATGTGCAAGGTTGTGCATTGACCCCACATCCCATGGCTGCAAGGGGAGCCCCTGATTGTATTCTGACATAATATGGTGGACCACGATTGAGTCTGTGGTTTGCACATCTACCTTGAAACTGTTTTGGTACCATGCATATAAATTACCATTTTATTAATTGCTCTGAGCTTATTGTACACTTAATATTATGAAATCTTATGTATCTTATGCAACGTGAGATGCATGAGATGCATAATACATGCATAACAATGATACGTGGAATGAAACATGATGAATGACGTACTTCCAAAATATCATGATATGCGTGGTACATAAACACTGGCATCCAGAGAACAGACTTTAATAATAATATAGACTAGTTAACGTATGATAATCCTCATTTATGATCAAGCTACTTATCTCGTAGCGTTAATCCAATATTTTCGGCATGAAATCGATCACGTGAACAAGAATTTGAGAGAAAAGGTGAAGGATGTTGTGAGAGGAATGATGTAGTCGACTATTGGCGTGGTGAAAGTGGGACATGCATGATGCTGGACTAGGTATCTTGGATTTGGTTGCTACACTTACGTAGGTTTATGGTTTATCCAAGTAACACACAGAAGAGAGATATTTATAGAGAGATTTGGGATAGGGTGACAACGAGTTTGAGTTGGACTCGATTAATACATGTAATGACACTAATATGCTGAACACTCAGTCGTGATCATCTAAGAAGAGAGTTTGAATTTAAAAATATGGTATAGTAGTTCATTCAATGTAGGATTGGAAATGACTTAGATTGCGGAGGGGACTTCAATCAATGATGATTTTAAATTGAAATAAATTTCTAATGACCGATCTTTAAATTCTAAAAGGAGTCTGACTTATTTAATAAATAATAAATAGAATTTAATCTGGTTATTGAGACTAATTTAAACTCCTAATAAAACACAATAATTTATCGCTCATGATCTTATCCAATATGGTCTTTTAAATATAATTTCGGTCCAATAAAAATTATCAATATTGCGACCATAGAATTATTGGGTCGGGTCGTTACATAAGGGCTCTTAGGTTCTGAACTTCCCAAGGGTTCTCGTAATATGGTCTTATGAGGTCCTGCATTTCAACAAAGCCAAGCTCCTTTTATATAGGCAAAGAGCGGCTTACTATTACAATAATTATCGACGGGAATCTTGGGATGAATCGTGATAAACAGTGATTTTGACTTTTACTAAAAGAAAAAGCCACCGAAACAGGGGTAAAGTAGTGGGAATCTCGGTGTAATAGCCTGCTAGAAAATTCAGTTGATGAATTTCCTTAGGCTTTAGGATTATTATAAAAATTTAGAAAAAAGTATCCCAAATTGAGCAATCACGTAGGATTAAATATGTTAGCATAGTTAGTTTCTAGCTCACTTAGGTGTCAGAAACACATTTTTATTTATTTGATGTACTTAGGAAGCCAAGTGTGGAACCCTAGCCCCCGCTTGGGATTTGACTGAAACTGAAACGTCGGGTCATGCAACACTAGGGTTACCTGCACCTCGTACATGACAGATAAGATACAATGCACCTATTCATAACTAGCAGTATGCAGTATATCATAGTGAAAAGTCAACTTAAGTCAAATTAAAGAAAATATTAGTCATAGTACCGAAATATAAGATCCCAATAGTATTGCATAATTCCAAAGAGTCATCATAGGAACTATGAGTTTCTAAAGAACTCCCAAAAGCATGGAACCAAACATTTAAAAGCTAGATAGACGATCCTTTCCTAAAAATGGAATGAGTCAGAACCAGGATCTCATCCTCAAATAGACTTAAGAATATTCCCCTAGACGGGCGAACGTCTATATCCAAACCCAACTTCGTGGCTATCTACGATAGAGTTCTTAACTTGTTCTAAATGTCTCAACACAAAACTCATATCCTACTTGAGCCTCAACATCTTCTGAGGGTCTAGTGATGAAATACCGACATCAGACTCAATGACAAAAGCTTGTGCGTGTGTGCGAGCCTAAGTTCTAGATGAACTTCGCTTAAATTGAGACCTCTCTTCCTTGAAGCCGTGCATGTGTGTGTGTGTGTATAAAATAAGGAAAAGTTAGGTTCTTACCTCCTTAGTTCCTCTTCTTGAAAGTATCCTCACTATCCTTAAGAGAATGTTTGTGTGAGGAAGAGAATATTGAAGTGAATGTTTGGTTGGTGAGAAAATGGTGGGAACTTGGAAGAAAAGAGGGTAGCCAAAACTTACAAGAGCAAAGCAGAAAATGGCCAAAGGTTCTAGGGTTTTCAGCTCCTCCTTTTTTTATAGACAGTCAAGGGCTTTCTTGCATGAAAGAAGCTCATGCTTGGTTGCCAAGTGGTGTGTAGCCCAATCACCTTTTTCTTCTAGCTCATCATTGGATTAAGTTGGAAACCCTAAGACATCTCCTTGCATGTGGCATCTTCTCCCTCCAAACCAAAGCTCACTTCCTCTTTTGCCTTTTCTTTTCATGTCTTGGTTCAATGTATCTTATGGCTAAAGGGTCTTTTACTAAACTCAAATCTCCCTCCATCTCTTACAAGTGTGCATGTGTGCCAAGTGGCATGTGAAGTGTGTGCACATATACATGGGCGGCCGAACCCTACATTTCCCTAGGAGATCTTCCTTTTCACCATACTTTTGGACAAACAAGTGATTGGTCCTTTTTGGCACAAAGAACCTTGCCCTAGCCGTCCATCTCAAAGGGGTTTCTTACACAAAATATCCATCTAGAAGCCTTTAGGCATGTAGCCTCCTTCCAAGCTTGACCTTTTTACCTACTTTCATGCATGAAAGACACATGGCAAAAAGCAACCTTTTTCTTCTCCATTGTTGCCGTCCATGGCCTTTGGCCTTTCCTAGTTCTACTTTCCCATATTCTTAATCATTTCCTTCTAAATTCCTTCCCCCATAGTGACATGTGTCAAAGGCTTTCTTCCACAAGCAAAGATCTTCATGCATGAGTGACACATGGCAAAAAGTGCTAGATTTTCCTATGGTAGGCGTGTAAGCCAAAACCTAGTTCATTCTCACCTCTCTTCCCTTATTTCCATCTAGATTCATCAAGTCCTACACATAACCTCATTGGATGACAAGTATTATGCATAACCTCAAGTTGGGCATGAGCCTTAATTCCATTGGGCTTCAAAAACCTTAATTTCCTACAAGGGACGAAACTCTCAAGGGCTTAAAGAAAAATAAAAAAAATTTTTTTACACAAAAACCTAGAAAGTCTTGGTCGTCACATCTTCCCCCCTTAGAAAAATATTTTGTCCTTGAAATCGGCACCATGTTCATACCAAAAGAAATTTACTAGGAGAATTTTAATCGATCCTCCTTATTACCTCTTGCACTGGTGGCTGTGGACTCCTCAGATGAAGACGGTTGGGGTACTTCAACTTCTTTGATTGTCACTGAATTTTCTGAAAAATAGAATATCACATTCAAGACATAGTCGTAATACATGTTTACTCGCATTTCATTCAACCTATGTTCAATCTCAAGCTCGATGTCTTCAATAGGTTTCCTTCTTCACAATAACGGATGTGATCAACAGATGTATCTGAGGTTTCAAAATGCTCATGTCTCGAAACGCGAGTTCTGTAACATGACTGGATTCCGCCTCAAGTTCAAGTCTAAGAAGGCGTAACCTATTAGCCTCTCTCCATACAAATGGATCATTCGGAGGTTGCCGCTCTTCGTGTGGTGGAGCTCTCCTTAAAGAGATATTGTTTCAAAAATCCGTGTCTAACACATGAGTCTCTCCATTTGTTGCCAATGTTCTCTCATCATTTAATCCCTTCTTATTTGTCAATTTCAGCGACTACGCTCACGTCTTGCTCTGATCTATGCTACTGAAGGTATAGACATGCGAAGGGTATTCCTATTACGAGCCATGCCCTGTGCACGGGTAAGGTAGGTACACATATCATTATAAAAATTCATGGATAACATAAGGACAAACATACACAAGAGAATAAGAAACACTCATCAATCATTAATAAGCAAGACTTGTGAATACATAAGTTCTAAGTTACAAACAAATGAGGGTATTTAGTCTTCATCGAATCCTCTCTTTCCCATGTTGCCTCTTGAAGAGCTGGATTGTTCCAAAGAACCTTTACCAATTGATGGGAACCAAGGTGGGCCTAGTCTTAAAGATCATTTGCAAGTTTCAGATGGACCAATTACAAGATCAAGAGCTGAATATTCAAGGATGGGTGCAATCCACTTGGGACGAGTCTAGCAAGAGCTGAATATTCAAGATGGGGCCTATTATTATGATTATGTGATTGAAGGCCTAGCCTTAGACTTGTTTATTTTATTAAATGGGCTTATTTTATTAGTTATAGGAATTAGTCTAGAATAATTAAGCTTAAGGAGTCTTGGCCCACATATGTCTTATTTCTTATGAACTAGGGTTTTTGGGAAGGCCTTGTATTTTGGCTAAGGGCTTATTTGGAAAGTTACATTTTAGGAACTAGAGTTTCAAGGCTATAGCGTTACTGTAGCCACTGCACTGTTCATCATTGTACTGTTCATCCAGGGGCATGTTGGATAAAATGTGCATTATTTTGGCTAGGGTTTTAATTAGATTTTGGTTTAAATATTCTTTGTTGCCTCATTTTAAGAAGTTTATGAAATTTGATGAATTTATTCATTATGAGTTGAGTTTTACTCCTCTTGTTCTTAATTGAACTTTTGAACTTATTAAATCACAATCTTTGTGGCGTTTCTCCTTGTAATCTGGATTCTTGAGACGGATTTTTCAATGGGTCTAGATTTTAATATAATCTAGGTTCTTGAAACGAGTTCTCATCGGGTCTAGGTTCTTCATCCATTGGCTTATTTTGGCTTTCTTGGGGAGTTTTCAAATTGATTGTGGGTTCAAGAAATTTCATTCCCTCGGGTTCATATCATTTGGTATCAGAGCAAGGTTTTCAATCGGGTTTGATTCTATCTTTTAATTCTTGCATCCTTAAATTTAATTCTAGGGCTTCATTGTTCTAGGGTTGGAAAAAAAATTGAAACAAAAAGTAGGCTGCTGAAATTCATAGGGTTTTTTGGTTTGACTGAAATTTGCATCTCCTAGGTTTTCAAAATTCTAGGGTTTCTTGCATCTCAAAGTTTTTCCATTGCTTAGAGTGTCGTTCCATTGCTTGATTTTCACAATTGAGTATTGCTGTTTGTGATTGAATTAGAAAAAAGAAAAGAAAAGAAAAGAAAAGAAAGGAAAATAAAAGAAAATAAAATTCGAAAAAGAAGAAGAAGAAGAAGAAGATAAGAAAATGTAGCATATTCAAAGGTTGCTACATAGTTACAACAAAGAGAAGAAATTACATTTGTTGATTGCACTTTATCATCAAAGTGGCTGAATACATCATTCTAGTTGGTATCTTGATTTATAATTACTCTTTCCCTCGTATAAATTCCTTGAGTCTCGTGTTATTTTATTCCTTCCTTGTTCCTTGGATCTATATTACTAGTTGGGATAATACAAGGTTGTGTTGTCTTGATTTTAGTTCAACTAGTTCTTAAAGAATTTGAGCAGAAAACTCTTGAGGTAAAAGGCAAGAGAGTGTGAGACTGTTATCGGGAAAAAGTCAATTATGAGTGAAACAGGAATGGAGTGCCATTATTTGAGTGTAAACACGTAAGGGAGTGTGTGAGGTTTTCCACTAATATTCTTTTGTGCAACAAATTATGATGTCTCATTGGAGTGACTCATCACCAAAGGGGAAGGCAGGTAACTCATCCTTTGTGTTGCAAGCCATGCAACGACAGTTTGAGCGTGTGAACTTGATGTTGGGTGAAGTGAGGGATAGGATGAATCATCAAGATGCAGAAATTAGAAATCTACAGGGCATGAGAGATAGGAGGCGACATGCGTCTAGTGTTGAAAATGGGTATGAGAAAAAAGAGTATGGTGATTCTCTTGTTACTAAGTGTGCACTCAATACACAAATTAACATGGATGATATAGTGCAACAGAGTGAGAATATTTTTCATACTAGATGCCACATCAACCACAAGGTATGTAGTATGATCATTGGTTTGAGGAGTTTTATTAATTTGGCTAGCACTACTTTAGTTGAGAAATTGAATTTACGTACCTTGAAACACCCTAGACCATACAAGTTGCAGTGGTTGAGTGATTGTAGAGAGGTTAGGGTAAATAAGCAAGTGCTAGTTTCTTTTTTAATTGGGAAATACCAGGATATGGTCCTTTGTGATGTAGTGCCTATGCATGCTGGCCATATTTTGTTAGAGAAACCGTGGCAGTTTGATAGGAAGGTGATCCATGATAGGTTAAGGAACATGTACAATTTTGAAAATGATGGAAAACCAATCAAACTTGCTCTTTTAACTCCAACACAAGTGCATGGGGATCAATTGAAACTGAAAAGTGAGGATGCTCAAGAAAGAAATAGTGAAAATGAGGTTGATCAAAAAAGAAAGAGTGAAAATGAGAGTGATAAAAAAAAAAAAGTGAAAAGGAGATTGAGCTAAAAAGCAAGAGTGAAAGTGAGATTGAGCTTAAAAATAAGAGTAAAGGTGAGATTGAGAAAAAAAACAAATAGTGAGGCCGAAAAGGAGAGAGAGAGAAAAATGAGAGAGAAAAAAGATGAGGGTGAAACTGAGACCTCAAGAGAATGAGAGAATGAGTTGAAAAACAATTGTCAGGTTGAGAGTTCAAAAAAAGATGAAGGAAAAGAGAGTGAGAAAAAAAGAGAGTGAAAAGTAAAAAGAGAGTGAAAGAGAAAAAGAGAGTGAAAAAGAAAAAGAGAGAGTGAAGAAAGTGAGAGAAGAACAAAGAGAAAAGTGAGAGTGAGTTTTTATGCTAAGGCGAGTCTTAATACTAACGAATTTGACGTATCTTTGCCTAGTGTTGTTGTCTTTTTGTTGCAGGGATATGAGGTCGTGTTTCCTAGAGGTGTGTTTAGTGGATTGCCACCTATTAGGGAGATAGAGCACTACATTGATTTTGTGCCAGGTGCGACAATTCCTAACTGACATTTCTTTGAAGAAATGAGTCATTGACACACTTGAAGGGACAAGGTAAGTGGTTGACTATAATGCATGCTAAGTGGGAGGACTGTATTGAGACTTTTCCTCATGAAATCAATTACACACAAGGTAAGGAAAATTTTGTAGTTGAAACTTTACCAAGAAGGTATGTCTTTATCTTTATTTTAGATGCAAAATTGTTGAAACTTGAATATAATAAGGAATTGCATGCTAATGATGATGACTTTGCTAGTGTGTATGGAACATGTGAAAAAGTATCGTTTGGTAAGTTCTATAA
Source organism: Juglans microcarpa x Juglans regia (assembly GCF_004785595.1). Taxonomy (NCBI): domain Eukaryota; kingdom Viridiplantae; phylum Streptophyta; class Magnoliopsida; order Fagales; family Juglandaceae; genus Juglans; species Juglans microcarpa x Juglans regia. Next base: position 3,828,551 of record NC_054605.1, read on the forward strand.
ATTAGATTGGTACTTGTTTAGAGAGAATAGATTTTGTGTGCCAACTAGTTTTATGCTTAAGTTGCTTGTGTGTGATAGACATGGTGGTTTGTTGGTAACTTTGGTGTAAGGAAGACTTTCAATGTGTTGCATGAACTTTTGTGGGAGTATCATTTACCATTCATTGACATATTGCATGAACGTTTGTGGAAGTATCATTTGTCATTCATTAACGTGTTGCATGAACATTTGTGGAAGTATTACTTATCATTCATTGAGTTTGCATATAATTGGAGTGATCATTTTGGTGTAAGGAAAACTTTAGGTATGTTTCATGAACGTTTGTGGGAGTATCATTTGCCATTCATTAAATTGCTACACAGACATTTGCGGGAGTATCATTTGTCCTTATTAGAGTGTGCATATAAAACCTTGCATACTACTATTTCTTATTCTCCATTTGAAGTTGTTTATGGTTTTAATCCACTTACTCATTTACCTTTGATGGCTTTGCTTGTTAATGATAGGAGTAGCTTAGATGAACATTTTCAATTTCTTGAGAAAATTAATGAAAATACATATGAAGTAGATCTTTCAAGTAAGTATCATGTTTTTGCTATTTTCAATGTTACTAACATTTTTTCCTTTTGATCCAGGTGGAGATTTGAGTTCGAATCCTTTTGAGGAGATGGGCCAATTATGGGAACCAAGGTGGTCCTAGTCTTAAAGATCCTTTGCAAGTTCCAAATGGGCCAATTATAAAATCAAGAGCAAAGAAGATCATGGAAGCAATGCAAGGATGGGTGCAATCCACTTAGGACGAGTCTAGCAAAAGCTGAATATTCAAGATGTGGGCTTATTATTATGATTATGTGATTGAAGGCCTTGGACTTGTTTATTCTATTAAAGGGGCTTATTTTATTAGTTATAGGAATTAGTCTAGAATAATTGGGTTTGAGGAGGCTTGGCCCACATATGTCTTATTTCTTATGAACTAGGGTTTTTGGGAAGGTCTTATATTTTAGCCAATGGTTTATTTGGAAAGTTACATTTTAGGAACTAGGGTTTCAAGGAGTTACTGTAGCATTACTGTAGCCTATGCACTGTTCATCTCCATACTGTTCATCCAGGGGCATTTTGGGTAAAATGTGCATTATTTTGGCTAGGGTTTTAATTAGGTTTTGGTTTAAATACTCTTTGTTGCCTCATTTTAAGAAGTTTATGAAATTTGATGAATTTATTCATTGTGAGTTGAGTTTTACTCCTCTTGTTCTTAATTGAACTTTTGAACTTATCAAAGGTAAATCACAACCTTTGTGGTGTTCCTCCTTGTAATCTGGGTTCTTGAGACGGGTTCTTCAACGGGTGTAGATTTTAATATAATCTAGGTTCTTAAAATGAGTTCTCATCGGGTCTAGGTTCTCCATCCATTGGCTTATTTTTGGCTCTCTTGGGGAGTTTTCAAATTGATTGTGGGTTCAAGGGATTTCAATCCCTCGGGTTCATATCACCAATGATACCTTTCGTTCCTTAAGCTCTTGTTCTTTATTATCCACGATCTGAACAGGCCATTCTTCATAAGACAAATTCTGCTGGAACTTCAACACATGGGCAAAGTTGTAGAAATAATAGTTGCTCCAATTCGCCCTGGGTTGGGGCATACTTTCCCTAAGGTCATGGTAGTACCATAGGATGTCCGCGTGCAAAAAACTCCAACTTCTTATGTTTACCACTTTGCTATCAATTGGTTTACTACAACGCATGGGCAAAGTGGTAAAATAAGAGTTTCTCCAATTCAACATAGGTTAGGCCATACTTATCCTAAGGTCATGGTTGTACCATAGGATGCCCGCGAGCAAAAAACTCCAACTTCTTATTTTTACCACTTTGCCCCCAATTGGTTTCCTTCAACGCATGGGCAAAGTGGTAAAAATGAGAGTTGCTCCGATTCGCCCCGGGTTGGGGCATACTTACCCTAAGTTCATCGTTGTACCATAGGGCGTCCGCTTGCAAAAAACTCCAACTACTTATTTTTACCCCTTTGCCCTCAATTGGTTTCCTACAACGCATGGGCAAAGTGGTAAAATAAGAGTTGCTCTGATTCGCCCCGGCTTGAGGCATACTTACCCTAAGGTCATGGTAGTACCATAGGATGCCTGCGAGCAAAATACTCCAACCTGTTATTTTTTCCACTTTGCCCTCAATTGGTTTCTATCTAAACATGGGAAAAGTGGTAAAAATAAGAGTTGCTCTGATTCGCCCCGGGTTGTGGCATACTTATCCTACGGTCATGGTAGTACCAGAGGATGCCTGCAAGCAAAAAACTCCAACTTTTTATTTTTACCACTTTTCCCCCAATTGGTTTCCTTCAACGCATGGGCAAAGTGGTAAAAATAATAGTTGCTCCGATTCGCCCAGGGTTGGGGCATACTTTCCCAAATGTCATGGTAGTACCATAGGATGTCCTCGTGCAAAAAACTCCAACTTCTTATGTTTACCACTTTGCTATCAATAGGTTTCCTACAACGCATGGGCAACGTGATAAAATAAGAGTTGCTCCAATTCAACCTAGGTTAGGCCATACTTACCTTAAGGTCATGGTACTACCATAGGATGCCCGGGAGAAAAAATTTCCAACCTGTTATTTTTTCCACTTTATCCTCAATTGGTTTCTATCAAGCCATGGGCAAAGTGGTAAAAATAAGAGTTGCTCTGATTCGCCCCGGGTTGTGGCATACTTATCCTACGGTCATGGTAGTACCAGAGGATGTCCGCGTGCAAAAAACTCCAACTTCTTATGTTTACCACTTTGCTATCAATTGGTTTACTACAACGCATGGGCAAAGTGGTAAAATAAGAGTTGCTCCAATTCAACCTAGGTTAGGCCATACTTACCCTAAGGTCATGGTTGTACCATAGGATGCCCGCGAGCAAAAAACTCCAACTTCTTATTTTTACCACTTTGCCCCCAATTGGTTTCCTTCAACGCATGGGCAAAGTGGTAAAAATGAGAGTTGCTCCGATTCGCCCCGGGTTGGGGCATACTTACCCTAAGTTCATCGTTGTACCATAGGGCGTCCGCTTGCAAAAAACTCCAACTACTTATTTTTACCCCTTTGCCCTCAATTGGTTTCCTACAACGCATGGGCAAAGTGGTAAAATAAGAGTTGCTCTGATTCGCCCCGGCTTGAGGCATACTTACCCTAAGGTCATGGTAGTACTATAGGATGCCCGCGAGCAAAAAACTCCAATCTCTTATATTGGCCACTTTGCCCTCAATTGGTTTCTATCTACGAATGGGCGAAGTGATAAAAATAAGAGTTGCTCGAATTCACCCCGGGTTGGGTTATACTTACTCTAAGGTCATGGCTGTACCACAGGATGCCAGCGAACAAAATACTCCAACTTCTTATTTTTCCCACTTTGCCCCCAATTGGTTTCCATCTAAATATGGGCAAAGTGGTAAAAATAAGAGTTGCGCTGATTCGCCCCGGGTTGTGGCTTTCTTATCCTACGGTCATGGTAGTACCAGAGGATTCTAGCCAGCAAAAAACTCCAACTTCTTATTTTTGCCACTTTGCTCCAAATTGGTTTCCTACAACGCATGGGCAAAGTAGTAAAATAAGAGTTGCTCCGATTCGCCTCGGCTTGAGGCATACTTACCTTAAGGTCATGGTAGTACCATAGGATGCCCGCAAGAAAAAATTTCCAACTTGTTATTTTTTCCACTTTATCCTCAATTGGTTTCTATCTAAGCATGGGCAAAGTGGTAAAAATAAGAGTTGCTCTGATTCGCCCCGGTTTGTGGCATACTTATGCTAAGGTCATCGTAGTACCATAGGACGACCGCCTGCAAAAAACTCCAACTACTTATTTTTACCCCTTTGACACCAATTGGTTTCCTACAACGCATGGGCAAAGTGGTAAAAGTAGTAGTTGCTCCGATTCGCCCAGGGTTGGGGCTTACTTTCCCTAAGGTCATGGTAGTACCATAGGCTGTCCTCGTGCAAAAAACTCCAACTTCTTATGTTTACCACTTTACTATCAATTGGTTTCCTACAACGCATGGGCAACATGGTAAAATAAGAGTTGCTCCAATTCAACCAAGGTTAGGCCATACTTACGTTAAGGTCATGGTAGTACTATAGGATGCCCGGGAGCAAACCAGTTATTTTTTCCACTTTTTCCACAATTGGTTTCTACCTAAGCATGGGCAAAGTGGTAAAAATAAGAGTTGCTCTGATTCGCCCCGAGTTGTGGCATACTTATCCCACAGTCATGGTAGTACCAGAGGATGCCCGCGAGCAAAAAACTCCAACTTCTTATTTTTCCCACTTTGCCCCCAATTGGTTTCCTTCATCGCTTGGGCAAAGTGGTAAAAATAAGAGTTGGTCCGATTCGCCCCGAGTTGGGGCATACTTACCCTAAGGTCATCCTAGTACCATAGGACGACCGTGTGCAAAAAACTCCAACTACTTATTTTTACCCCTTTGCCACCTATTGGTTTCCTACAACGCATGGGCAAAGTGGTAAAATAAGAGTTGCTCCGATTCGCCCCGGGTTGGGGCATACTTACCCTAAGGTCATGGTAGTACCATAAGATGCCCGCGAGCAAAAAACTCCAACCTCTTATATTTGCCACTTTGCTCTCAATTGGTTTCTATCTTTGAATGAACAAAGCGGTAAAAATAAGAGTCGCTCGGATTCACCCCGGGTTGGGTTATACTTACTCTAAGGTCATGGTAGTACCACCGGATGCCCGCGAGGAAAATACTCCAACTTCTTATTTTTACCACTTTGCCCCCAATTGGTTTCCTTCAACGCATGGGCAGAGTGGTAAAAATGAGAGTTGCTCCGATTCGCCCGGGGTTGGGGCATACATGCCCTAAGGACATCATAGTACCATAGGACGTCCGCGTGCAAAAAACTCCAACTACTTATTTTTACCCCTTTGCCCCCAATTGGTTTTCTTCAACGCATGGGGCAAAGTGGTAAAAATAAGAGTTGTTCCGATTCGCGTCGGGTTGGGGCATTCTTACCCTAAGGTCATCGTTGTACCATAGGGCGTCCGCATCCAAAAAAATCCAACTACTTATTTTTAGCCCTTTGCCCTCAAATGGTTTCCTACAACGCATGGGCAAAGTGGTAAAATAAGAGTTGCTCCGATTCACCCCGGCTTGGGGCATACTTACCCTAAGGTCATGGTAGAACCATAGGACGCCCGCGAGCAAAAAACTCCAACTTCTTATATTTGCCACTTTGCACTCAATTGGTTTCTATCTATGAATGGGCAAAGTGGTAAACATAAGACTCGATCGGATTCACCCAGGGTTGGGTTATACTTACTCTAAGGTCATGGTAGTACCATAGGATCCCCGCGAGCAAAATACACCAACCTGTTATTTTTTCCCCTTTGCCCTCAATTGGTTTCCTTCAACGCATAGGCAAAGTGGTAAAAATAAGAGTTGCTCCAATTCAACCTAGGTTAGGCCATACTTACCCTAAGGTCATGGTAGTACCATAGGATGCCCGCGAGCAAAAAACTCCAACCTCTTATATTTGCGACTTTGCACCCAATTGGTTTCTATCTATGAATGGGCAAAGTAGTAAAAATAAGAGTCGCTCGGATTCACCCCGGGTTGGGTTATACATACTCTAAGGTGATGGTAGTACCATAGGATGCCCGCGAGCAAAATACACCAACCTGTTATTTTTTCCACTTTGCCCTCAATTGGTTTCTATCTAAGCATGGGCAAAGTGGTAAAAATAAGAGTTGCTCTGATTCGTCCCGGGTTGTGGCATACTTATCCTACGGTTATGGTAGTACCAGAGGATCCCCGCGAGCAAAAAACTCCAACTTCTTATATTTGCCACTTTCCCACAATTGGTTTCTATCTATGAAAGGGCAAAGTGGTAAAATAAGAGTTGCTCCGATTCGCCCCGGCTTGGGGCATACTTACCCTAAGGTCATGGTAGAACCATAGGACGCCTGCGAGCAAAAAACTCCAACCTCTTATATTTGCCACTTTGCACTCAATTGGTTTCTATCTATGAATGGGCAAAGCGGTAAAAATAAGAGTCGCTCGGATTCACCCTGGCTTGGGTTATACTTACTCTAAGGTCATGGTAGTACCATAGGAAGCCCGCGAGCTAAATACACCAACCTGTTCTTTTTTCCACTTTGCCCTCAATTGGTTTCTATCTAAGCATGGGCAAAGTGGTAAAAATAAAAGTTGCTCTGATTCGTCCCGGGTTGTGGCATACTTATCCTACGGTTATGGTAGTACCAGAGGATGCCCGCAAGCAAAAAACTCCAACTTCTTATTTTTACCACTTTGCCCCCAATTGGTTTCCTTCAACACATGGGCAAAGTGGTAAAAATAATTGTTGCTCCGATTCGCCAAGGGTTAGGGCATACTTTCCCTAAGGTCATGGGAGTACCATAGGATGTCCTCGTGCAAAAAACTCCAACTTCATATGTTTGGCACTTTGCTATCAATTAGTTTCCTACAACGCTTGGGCAAAGTGGTAAAAATAAGAGTTGTTCCGATTCGCCCCTGGTTGGGGCATACTTACCCTAAGGTCATCATAGTACCATAGGACGTCCGCGTGCAAAAAACACCAACTACTTATTTTTACCCCTTTGCCCCCAATTGGTTTCCTTCAACGCATGGGAAAAGTGGTAAAAAAATGAGTTGCTCCGACTCAACCTAGGTCAGGCCATACTTACCCTAAGGTCATGGTAGTACCATAGGATGCCCGCGAGCAAAAAACTCAAACCTCTTATATTAGCCACTTTCCGCTCAATTGGTTTCTATCTATGCATGGGCAAAGTGGTAAAAATGAGTGTCGATCAGATTCACCCTGGGTTGGGTTATACTTACTCTAAGGTCATGGTAGTACCATAGGAAGCCCGCGAGCAAAATACACCAACCTGTTATTTTTTCCACTTTGCCCTCAATTGGTTTCTATCTAAGCATGGGCAAAGTGGTAAAAATAAGAGTTGCTCTGATTCGTCCCGGATTGTGGCATACTTATCCTACGGTCTTGGTAGTACCAGAGGATGCCCGCAAGCAAAAAACTCCAACTTCTTATTTTTACCACTTTGCCCCTAATTGGTTTCCTTCAACACATGTGCAAAGTGGTAAAAATAATTGTTGCTCCGATTCGCCCAGGGTTAGGCCATACATTCCCTAGGGTCTTGGTAGTACCACAGGATGTCCTCGTGCAAAAAACTCCAACTTCATATGTTTACCACTTTGCTATCAATTGGTTTCCTACAACGCATGGGCAAAGTGGTAAAAATAAGAGTTGTTCCGATTCACCCCGGGTTGGGGCATACTTACCCTATGGTCATCATAGTACCATAGGACGTCCGCGTGCATAAAACACCAACTACTTACTTTTACCCCATTGCTCTCAATTGGTTTCCTACAACGCATGGGCAAAGTGGTAACATAAGAGTTGCTCCGATTCACCCCGGCTTGGGGCATACTTACCCTAAAGTCATGGTAGAACCATAGGATACCCGCGAGCAAAAAACTCCAACTTCTTATATTTGCCACTTTCCCACAATTGGTTTCTATCTATGAATGGGCAAAGTGGAAAAATAAGAGATACTCCGATTCGCCCCGGCTTGTGGCATACTTACCCTAAGGTCATGGTAGAACCATAGGACGCCCGCGAGCAAAAAACTCCAACCTCTTATATTTGCCACTTTGCACTCAATTGGTTTCTATCTATGAATGGGTAATGAGGTAAAAATAAGAGTCGCTCGGATTCACCCCGGCTTGGGTTATACTTACTCTAAGGTCATGGTGGTAACATAGGATGCCTGCGAGCAAAATACACCAACCTGTTATTTTTTCCACTTTGCCCTCAATTGGTTTCTATCTAAGCATGGGCAAAGTGGTAAAAATAAGAGTTGCTCTGATTCGTCCCGGGTTGTGGCATACTTATCCTACGGTTATGGTAGTACCAGAGGATGCCCGCAAGCAAAAAACTCCATCTTCTTATTTTTATCACTTTGCCCCCAATTGGTTTCCTTCAACACATGGGCAAAGTGGTAAAAATAATTGTTGCTCCGATTCGCCAAGGGTTAGGGCATATTTTCCCTAAGGTCATGGGAATACCATAGGATGTCCTCGTGCAAAAAACTTCAACTTCATATGTTTGCCACTTTGCTATCAATTGGTTTCCTACAATGCTTGTGCAAAGTGGTAAAAATAAGAGTTGTTCCGATTCACCCCTGGTTGGGGCATACTTACCCTAAGGTCATCATAGTACCATAGGACGTCCGCGTGCAAAAAACTCCAACTACTTATTTTTACCCCTTTGCCCCCAATTGGTTTCCTTCAATGCATGGGCAAAGTGGTAAAAATAAGAGTTGCTCCAATTCGACCTAGGTTAGGCCATACATACCCTAAGGTCATGGCATTACCATAGGATGTCCGCGATCAAAAAACTCAAACCTCTTATATTTGCCACTTTCCGCTCAATTGGTTTCTATGTATGCATGGTCAAAGTGGTAAAAATGAGTGTCGCTCGGATTCACCCCGGGTTGGGTTATACTTACTCTAAGGTCATGGTAGTACCATAGGATGCCCGCGAGCAAAATACTCCAACTTCTTATTTTTACCACTTTACCTCCAATTGGATTCCTTCAACATATGGGCAAAGTGGTAAAAATAATAGTTGCTCCGATTCGCCCCGGGTTGGGGCATAAATACCCTATGGTCATCATAGTACCATAGGACGTCCGCGTGCATAAAACACCAACTACTTATTTTTACCCCATTGCTCTCAATTGGTTTCCTACAACGCATGGGCAAAGTGGTAACATAAGAGTTGCTCCGATTCACCCCGGCTTGGGGCATACTTACCCTAAAGTCATGGTAGAACCATAGGATACCCGCGAGCAAAAAACTCCAACTTCTTATATTTGCCACTTTCCCACAATTGGTTTCTATCTATGAATGGGCAAAGTGGAAAAATAAGAGATACTCCGATTCGCCCCGGCTTGGGCATACTTACCCTAAGGTCATGGTAGAACCATAGGACGCCCGCGAGCAAAAAACTCCAACCTCTTATATTTGCCACTTTGCACTCAATTGGTTTCTATCTATGAATGGGTAATGAGGTAAAAATAAGAGTCGCTCGGATTCACCCCGGCTTGGGTTATACTTACTCTAAGGTCATGGTAGTAACATAGGATGCCCGCGAGCAAAATACACCAACCTGTTATTTTTTCCACTTTGCCCTCAATTGGTTTCTATCTAAGCATGGGCAAAGTGGTAAAAATAAGAGTTGCTCTGATTCGTCCCGGGTTGTGGCATACTTATCCTACGGTTATGGTAGTACCAGAGGATGCCCGCAAGCAAAAAACTCCATCTTCTTATTTTTATCACTTTGCCCCCAATTGGTTTCCTTCAACACATGGGCAAAGTGGTAAAAATAATTGTTGCTCCGATTCGCCAAGGGTTAGGGCATATTTTCCCTAAGGTCATGGGAATACCATAGGATGTCCTTGTGCAAAAAACTCCAACTTCATATGTTTGCCACTTTGCTATCAATTGGTTTCCTACAACGCTTGTGCAAAGTGGTAAAAATAAGAGTTGTTCCGATTCACCCCGGGTTGGGGCATACTTACCCTATGGTCATCATAGTACCATAGGACGTCCGCGTGCAAAAAACTCCAACTACTTATTTTTACCCCTTTGCCCCCAATTGGTTTCCTTCAATGCATGGGCAAAGTGGTAAAAATAAGAGTTGCTCCGATTCGCCCCGGCATGGGGCATACTTACCCTAAGGTCATGGTATTACCATTGGATGTCCGCGAGCAAAAAACTCAAACCAATTATATTTGCCACTTTCTGCTCAATTGGTTTCTATCTATGCATGAGCAAAGTGGTAAAAATGAGTGTCGATCGGATTCACCCCGGGTTGGGTTATACTTACTCTAAGGTCATGGTAGTACCATAGGAAGCCCGCGAGCAAAATACACCAACCTGTTATTTTTTCCACTTTGCCCCCAATTGGTTTCTATCTAAGCTTGGGCAAAGTGGTAAAAATAAGAGTTGCTCTGATTCGTCCCGGATTGTGGAATACTTATCCTACGGTCATGGTAGTACCAGAGGATGCCCGCAAGCAAAAAACTCCAACTTTTTATTTTTACCACTTTGCCCCTAATTGGTTTCCTTCAATACATGTGCAAAGTGGTAAAAATAATTGTTGCTCCGATTCGCCCAGGGTTAGGGCATACTTTCCCTAGGGTCATGGTAGTACCACAGGATGTCCTCGTGCAAAAAACTCCAACTTCATATGTTTACCACTTTGTTATCAATTGGTTTCCTACAACGCAAGGGCAAAGTGGTAAAAATAAGAGTTGTTCCGATTCGCCCCGGGTTGGGGCATACTTACCCTATGGTCATCATAGTACCATAGGACGTCCGCGTGCATAAAACACCAACTACTTATTTTTACACCATTGCTCTCAATTGGTTTCCTACAACGCATGGGCAAAGTGGTAACATAAGAGTTGCTCCGATTCACCCCGGCTTGGGGCGTACTTACCCTAAAGTCATGGTAGAACCATAGGATACCCGCGAGCAAAAAACTCCAACCTCTTATATTTGCCACTTTCCCACAATTGGTTTCTATCTATGAATGGGCAAAGTGGTAAAATAAGAGTTACTTCGATTTATCCCGGCATGGGGCATACTTACCCTAAGGTCATGGTACAAGCATAGGACGCCCGAGAGCAAAAAACTCCAACCTCTTATATTTGCCACTTTGCACTCAATTGGTTTCTATCTATGAATGGGCAATGTGGTAAAAATAAGAGTCGCTCGGATTCACCCCGGCTTGGGTTATACTTACTCTAAGGTCATGGTAGTACCATAGGATGCCCGCGAGCAAAATACACCAACCTGTTATTTTTTCCACTTTGCCCTGATTTGTCCCGGGTTGTGGCATACTTATCCTACGGTTATGGTAGTACCAGAGGATGCCCGCAAGCAAAAAACTCCAACTTCTTATTTTTACCACTTTGCCCCCAATTGGTTTCCTTCAACACATGGGCAAAGTGGTAAAAATAATTGTTGCTCCGATTCGCCAAGGGTTAGGGCATATTTTCCCTAAGGTCAAGGGAATACCATAGGATGTCCTCGTGCAAAAAACTCCAACTTCATATGTTTGCCACTTTGCTATCAATTGGTTTCCTACAACGCTTGTGCAAAGTGGTAAAAACAAGAGTTGTTCCGATTCGCCCCGGGTTGGGGCATACTTACTCTAAGGTCATCATAGTACCATACGACGTCCGCGTGCAAAAAACTCCAACTACTTATTTTTACCCCTTTGCCCCCAATTGGTTTCCTTCAACTCATGGGCAAAGTGGTAAAAATAAGAGTTGCTCCGACTCAACCTAGGTCAGGCCATACTTACCCTAAGGTCATGGTAGTACCATAGGATGCCCGCGAGCAAAAAACTCAAACCTCTTATATTAGCCACTTTCCACTCAATTGGTTTCTCTCTATGCATGGGCAAAGTTGTAAAAATGAGTGTCGCTCGGATTCACCCTGGGTCGGGTTATACTTACTCTAAGGTCATGGTAGTACCATAGGATGTCCTCGTGCAAAAAACTCCAACTTCATATGTTTACCACTTTGCTATCAATTGGTTTCCTACAACGCATGGGCGAAGTGGTAAAAATAAGAGTTGTTCCGATTCTCCCCGGGTTGGGGCATACTTACCCTATGGTCATCATAGTACCATAGGACGTCCGCGTGCATAAAACACCAACTACTTACTTTTACCCCATTGCTCTCAATTGGTTTCCTACAACGCATGGGCAAAGTGGTAACATAAGAGTTGCTCCGATTCACCCCGGCTTGGGGCATACTTACCCTAAGGTCATGGTATTACCATTGGATGTCCGCGAGCAAAAAACTCAAACCAATTATATTTGCCACTTTCTGCTCAATTGGTTTCTATCTATGCATGAGCAAAGTGGTAAAAATGAGTGTCGATCGGATTCACCCCGGGTTGGGTTATACTTACTCTAAGGTCATGGTAGTACCATAGGAAGCCCGCGAGCAAAATACACCAACCTGTTATTTTTTCCACTTTGCCCCCAATTGGTTTCTATCTAAGCTTGGGCAAAGTGGTAAAAATAAGAGTTGCTCTGATTCGTCCCGGATTGTGGAATACTTATCCTACGGTCATGGTAGTACCAGAGGATGCCCGCAAGCAAAAAACTCCAACTTCTTATTTTTACCACTTTGCCCCTAATTGGTTTCCTTCAACACATGTGCAAAGTGGTAAAAATAATTGTTGCTCCGATTCGCCCAGTAACGCTACAGTACCTCTTAAAACCCTAATTCCTAAAAAGTAACTTTCCAAATAAGCCCTTGGCCAAAATACAAGGCCTTCTTGAAAACCCTAGTGCATTGAAAATAAGACGTGTGGGTCAGGCATCTTCAAGCCCACTTATTGGTAAAATAAGAGTTGCTCCGATTCGCCCCGGCTTGGGCGTACTTACCCTAATGTCATGGTAGAACCATATGATGCCCGCGAGCAAAAAACTCGAACGTCTTATATTTGCCACTTTGCCCTCGATTGGTTTCTATCTATCAATGGGCAAAGTGGTAAGAATAAGAGTCGCAAGGATTCACCCCGGGTGGGGTTATACTTACTCTAAGGTCATGGTAGTACCATAGGTTGCCCGCGAGCAAAATACTCCAATTTCTTATTTTTACCACTTTGCCCCCAATTGGTTTCCTTTAACGCATGGGCAAAGTGGTAAAAATGAGAGTTGCTTCGATTCGCCCCGGGTTGGGGCATACTTATCCTAAGGTCATGATACTACCATAGGATGCCCGCGAGCAAAATACTCCAACTTCTTATTTGTACCACTTTGCCCCCAATTGGTTTCCTTCAATGCATGGGCAAAGTGGTAAAAATGAGAGTTGCTCCGATTCGCCCTGCGTTGGGGCATACTTACCCTAAAGTCATCGTAGTACCATAGGACGTCCGCGTGCAAAAAACACCAACTGCTTATTTTTACCCCTTTGCCCCCAATTGGTTTCCTTCAACGCATGGGCAAAGTGCTAAAAATAAGAGTTGCTCCGATTCGCGTCGGTTGGCACAATCTTACCCTAAGGTCATCGTTGTACCATAGGGCGTCCGCGTGCAATAAACTCCAACTACTTATTTTTACCCCTTTGCCCTCAATTGGTTTTCTACAACGCATGGGCAAAGTGGTAAAATAAGAGTTGCTCCGATTCGTCCCGGCTTGGGCGTACTTACCCTAATGTCATGGTAGAACCATAGGATGCCCGCGAGCAAAAAACTCGAACCTCTTATATTTGCCACTTTGCCCTCAATTGGTTTCTGTCTATCAATGGGCAAAGTGGTAAGAATAAGAGTCGCAAGGATTCACCCCGGGTGGGGTTATACTTACTCTAAGGTCATGGTAGTACCATAGGTTGCCCGCGAGCAAAATACTCCAATTTCTTATTTTTACCACTTTGCCCCCAATTGGTTTCCTTTAACGCATGGGCAAAGTGGTAAAAATGAGAGTTGCTTCGATTCGCCCCGGGTTGGGGCATACTTATCCTAAGGTCATCGTAGTACCATAGGATGTCCGCGTGAAAAAAACTCCAACTACTTATTTTTACCCCTTTGCCCCCAATTGGTTTCCTTCAACGCATGGGCAAAGTGGTAAAAATAAGAGTTGCTCCAATTCCACCTAGGTTAGGCCATATTTACCCTAAGGTCATGGTAGTACCATAGGATGCCCGCGAGCAAAAAACTCAAACCTCTTATATTTGCCACTTTCCGCTGAATTGGTTTCTATCTATGCATGGGCAAAGTGGTAAAAATGAGTGTCGCTCGGATTCACCCCAGGTTGGGTTATACTTACTTTAAGGTCATGGTAGTACCATAGGATGCCCGCGAGCAAAATACTCCAACCTGTTATTTTTTCCACTTTGCCCTCAATTGGTTTCTATCTAAGCAATGTGCAAAGTGGTAAAAATAAGAGTTGCTATGATTCGTCCCGGATTGTGGCATACTTAACCTACGGTCATGGTAGTACCAGAGGATGCCCGCATGCAAAAAACTCCAACTTCTTATTTTTACCACTTTGCCCCTAATTGGTTTCCTTCAACACATGTGCAAAGTGGTAAAAATAATTGTTGCTCCGATTCGCCCAGGGTTAGGGCATACTTTCCCTAGGGTCATGGTAGTACCACAGGATGTCCTCGTGCAAAAAACTCTAACTTCATATGTTTACCACTTTGCTATCAATTGGTTTCGTACAACGCATGGGCAAAGTGGTAAAAATAAGAGTTGTTCCGATTCGCCCCGGGTTGGGGCATACTTACCCTAAGGTCATGATACTACCATAGGATGCCCGCGAGCAAAATACTCCAACTTCTTATTTGTACCACTTTGCCCCCAATTGGTTTCCTTCAATGCATGGGCATAGTGGTAAAAATGAGAGTTGCTCCGATTCGCCCCGCGTTGGGGCATACTTACCCTAAAGTCATCGTGGTACCATAGGTCGTCCGCGTGCAAAAAACACCAACTGCTTATTTTTACCCCTTTGCCCCCAATTGGTTTCCTTCAACGCATGGGCAAAGTGGTAAAAATAAGAGTTGCTCCGATTCGCGTCGGTTGGCACAATCTTACCCTAAGGTCATCGTTGTACCATAGGCCGTCCGCGTGCAACAAACTCCAACTACTTATTTTTACCCCTTTGCCCTCAATTGGTTTCCTTCAACGCATGGGCAAAGTGGTAAAAATAAGAGTTGCTCCGATTCGCGTCGGTTGGCACAATCTTACCCTAAGGTCATCGTTGTACCATAGGCCGTCCGCGTGCAACAAACTCCAACTACTTATTTTTACCCCTTTGCCCTCAATTGGTTTTCTACAACGCATGGGCAAAGAGGTAAAATAAGAGTTGCTCCGATTCGCCCCGGCTTGGGCGTACTTACCTAATGTCATGGTAGAACCATATGATGCCTGCGAGCAAAAAACTCGAACCTCTTATATTCGCCACTTTGCCCTCAATTGGTTTCTATCTATCAATGGGCAAAGTGGTAAGAATAAGAGTCGCAAGGATTCACCCCGGGTGGGGTTATACTTACTCTAAGGTCATGGTAGTACCATAGGTTGCCCACGAGCAAAATACTCCAATTTCTTATTTTTACCACTTTGCCCCCAATTGGTTTCCTTTAACGCATGGGCAAAGTGGTAAAAATGAGAGTTGCTTCGATTCGCGTCGGTTGGCACAATCTTACCCTAAGGTCATCGTTGTACCATAGGGCGTCCGCGTGCAATAAACTCCAACTACTTATTTTTACCCCTTTGCCCTCAATTGGTTTTCTACAACGCATGGGCAAAGTGGTAAAATAAGAGTTGCTCCGATTCGCCCCGGCTTGGGCGTACTTACCCTAATGTCATGGTAGAACCATAGGATGCCCGCGAGCAAAAGACTCGAACCTCTTATATTCGCCACTTTGCCCTCAATTGGTTTCTATCTATCAATGGGCAAAGTGGTAAGAATAAGAGTCGCAAGGATTCACCCCGGTGGGGTTATACTTACTCTAAGGTCATGGTAGTACCATAGGTTGCCCGCGAGCAAAATACTCCAATTTCTTATTTTTACCACTTTGCCCCCAATTGGTTTCCTTTAACGCATGGGCAAAGTGGTAAAAATGAGAGTTGCTTCGATTCGCGTCGGTTGGCACAATCTTACCCTAAGGTCATCGTTGTACCATAGGGCGTCCGCGTGCAATAAACTCCAACTACTTATTTTTACCCCTTTGCCCTCAATTGGTTTTCTACAACGCATGGGCAAAGTGGAAAAATAAGAGTTGCTCCGATTCGCCCCGGCTTGGGCGTACTTACCCTAATGTCATGGTAGAACCATAGGATGCCCGCGAGCAAAAGACTCGAACCTCTTATATTCGCCACTTTGCCCTCAATTGGTTTCTATCTATCAATGGGCAAAGTGGTAAGAATAAGATTCGCAAGGATTCACCCCGGGTGGGGTTATACTTACTCTAAGGTCATGATAATACCATAGGATGCCCGCGGGCAAAATACTCCAACTTCTTATTTTTACCACTTTGCCCCCAATTGGTTTCCTTCAATGCATGGGCAAAGTGGTAGAAATGAGAGTTGCTCCGATTCGCCCCGCGTTGGGGCATACTTACCCTAAAGTCATCGTAGTACCATAGGACGTCCGCGTGCAAAAAACACCAACTGCTTATTTTTACCCCTTTGCCCCCAATTGGTTTCCTTCGACGCATGGGCAAAGTGGTAAAAATAAGAGTTGCTCCGATTCGCGTCGGTTGGCACAATCTTACCCTAAGGTCGTCGTTGTACCATAGGGCGTCCGCGTGCAATAAACTCCAACTACTTATTTTTACCCCATTGCCCTCAATTGGTTTTCTACAACGCATGGGCAAAGTGGTAAAATAAGAGTTGCTCCGATTCGCCCCGGCTTGGGCGTACTTACCCTAATGTCATGGTCGAACCATAGGATGCCCGCGAGCAAAAAACTCGAACCTCTTATATTTGCCACTTTGCCCTCAATTGGTTTCTATCTATCAATGGGCAAAGTGGTAAGAATAAGAGTCGCAAGGATTCACCGCGGGTGGGGTTATACTTACTCTAAGGTCATGGTAGTACCATAGGTTGCCCGCGAGCAAAATAATCCAATTTCTTATTTTTACCACTTTGCCCCGAATTGGTTTCCTTTAACGCATGGGCAAAGTGGTAAAAATGAGAGTTTCTTCGATTCGCCCCGGGTTGGGGCATACTTATCCTAAGGTCATCGTAGTACCATAGGATGTCCGCGTGAAAAAAACTCCAACTACTTATTTTTACCCCTTTGCCCCCAATTGGATTCCTTCAACGCAAGGGCAATGTGGTAAAATTAAGAGTTGCTCCAATTCCACCTAGGTTAGGCCATATTTACCCTAAGGTCATGGTAGTACCATAGGATGCCCGCGAGCAAAAAACTCAAACCTCTTATATTTGTCACTTTCCGCTCAATTGGTTTCTATCTATGCATGTGCAAAGTGGTAAAAATGAGTGTCGCTCGGATTCACCCCAGGTTGGGTTATACTTACTTTAAGGTCATGGTAGTACCATAGGATGCCCGCGAGCAAAATACTCCAACTTGTTATTTTTTCCACCTTGCCCTCAATTGGTTTCTATCTAAGCATGTGCAAAGTTGTAAAAATAAGAGTTGCTCTGATTCGTCCCGGGTTGTGGCATACTTATCCTACGGTCATGGTAGTACCAGGGGATGCCCGCAAGCAAAAAACTTCAACTTCTTATTTTTACCACTTTGCCCCCAATTGGTTTCCTTCAACACATGGGCAAAGTGGTAAAAATAATAGTTGCTCCGATTCGCCCAGGGTTGGGGCATACTTTCCCTAAGTTCATCGTTGTACCAGAGGCCGTCCGCGTGCAAAAAACTCCAACTACTTATTTTTACCCCTTTGCCCTCAATTGGTTTTCTACAACGCATGGGCAAAGTGGTAAAAATAAGAGTCGCAAGGATTCACCCCGGGTGGGGTTATACTTACTCTAAGGTCATGGTAGTACCATAGGATGCCCGCGGGCAAAATACTCCAACTTCTTATTTTTACCACTTTGCCCCCAATTGGTTTCCTTCAACGCATGCGCAAAGTGGTAAAAATAAGAGTTTCTCCTATTCCACCTACGTTAGGCCATATTTACCCTAAGGTCATGGTAGTACCATAGGATGCCCGCGAGCAAAAAAACTCAAACCTCTTATATTTGCCACTTCCCGCTCAATTGGTTTCTATCTATGCATGGGCAAAGTTGTAAAAATGAGTGTCGCTCGGATACAACCCAGGTTGGGTTATACTTACTTTAAGGTCATGGTAGTACCATAGGATGCCCGCGAGCAAAATACTCCAACCTGTTATTTTTTCCACTTTGCCCTCAATTGGTTTCTATCTAAGCATGTGCAAAGTGGTAAAAATAAGAGTTGCTCTGATTCGTCCCGGGTTGTGGCATACTTATCCTACGGTCATGGTAGTACCAGAGGATGCCCGCAAGCAAAAAACTCCAACTTCTTATTTTTACCACTTTGCCCCCAATTGGTTTCCTTCAACACATGGGCAAAGTGGTAAAAATAATAGTTGCTCTGATTCATCCAGGGTTGGGGCATACTTTCCCTAAGGTCATGGCAGTACCATAGGATGCCCTCAAGCAAAAAACTCGAACCTCTTATATTTGCCACTTTGCCCTCAATTGGTTTCTATCTATCAATGGGCAAAGTGGTAAAAATAAGAGTCGCAAGGATTCACCCCGGGTGGGGTTATACTTACTCTACGGTTATGGTAGTACCATAGGATGCCCGCGAGCAAAATATTCCAACTTCTTATTTTTACCACTTTGCCCCCAATTGGTTTCCTTCAATGCATGGGCAAAGTGGTAAAAATGAGAGTTGCTCCGATTCGCCCCGCGTTGGGGCATACTTACCCTGAAGTCATGGTAGTACCATAGGTTGCCCGCGAGCAAAATACTCCAATTTCTTATTTTTACCACTTTGCCCCCAATTGGTTTCCTTTAACGCATGGGCAAAGTGGTAAAAATGAGAGTTGCTCTGATTCACCCCGGGTTGGGGCGTACTTACCCAAAGGTCATCGTAGTACCATAGGACGTCCGCGTGCAAAAAACACCAACTACTTATTTTTACCCCTTTGCCCCCAACAGGTTTCCTTCAACGCATGGGCAAAGTGGTAAAAATAAGAGTTGTTCCGATTCGCGCTGGGTTGGGGCATTCTTACCCTAAGGTCATCGTTGTACTATAGGGCGTCCGCGTGCAAAAAACTCCTACTACTTAATTTTTACCCCTTTGCCCTCAATTGGTTTCCTACAACGCATGGGCAAAGTGGTAAAATAAGAGTTGCTGCGATTCGCCCCGACTTGGGGCATACTTACCATAATGTCATGGTAGAATCATAGGATGCCCGCGAGCAAAAAACACGAACCTCTTATATTTGCCACTTTGCCCTCAATTGGTTTCTATCTATCAATGGGCAAAGTGGTAAGAATAAGAGTCGCAAGGATTCACCCCGGGTGGGGTTATAAGTACTCTAAGGTCATGGTAGTACCATAGGATGCCCGCGAGTAAAATACTCCAACTTCTTATTTTTACCACTTTGCCCCCAATTGGTTTCCTTCAACGCATGGGCAAAGTGGTAAAAATGAGAGTTGCTCCGATTCGCCCCGGGTTGGGGCATACTTATCCTAAGGTCATCGTAGTACCATAGGACGTCCGCGTGAAAAAAACTCCAACTACTTATTTTTACCCTTTTGCCCCCAATTGGTTTCCTTCAACGCATGGGCAAAGTGGTAAAAATAAGAGTTGCTCCGATTCGCCCAGGGTTGGGGCATACTTTCCCTAAGGTCATGGCAGCACCATAGGATGCCCGCGAGCAAAAAACTCGAACCTCTTATATTTGCCACTTTGCCCTCAATTGGTTTCTATCTATCAATGGGCAAAGTGGTAAAAATAAGAGTCGCAAGGATTTACCCCGGGTGGGGTTATACTTACTCTAAGGTCATGGTAGTACCATAGGTTGCCCGCGAGCAAAATAATCCAATTTCATATTTTTACCACTTTGCCCCGAATTGGTTTCCTTTAACGCATGGGCAAAGTGGTAAAAATGAGAGTTTCTTCGATTCGCCCCGGGTTGGGGCATACTTATCCTAAGGTCATCGTAGTACCATAGGATGTCCGCGTGAAAAAAACTCCAACTACTTATTTTTACCCCTTTGCCCCCAATTGGATTCCTTCAACGCATGGGCAACGTGGTAAAATTAAGAGTTGCTCCAATTCCACCTAGGTTAGACCATATTTACCCTAAGGTCATGGTAGTACCATAGGATGCCCGCGAGCAAAAAACTCAAACCTCTTATATTTGTCACTTTCCGCTCAATTGGTTTCTATCTATGCATGGGCAAAGTGGTAAAAATGAGTGTCGCTCGGATTCACCCCAGGTTGGGTTATACTTACTTTAAGGTCATGGTAGTACCATAGGATGCCCGCGAGCAAAATACTCCAACCTGTTATTTTTTCCACTTTGCCCTCAATTGGTTTCTATCTAAGCATGTGCAAAGTGGTAAAAATAAGAGTTGCTCTGATTCGTCCCGGGTTGTGGCATACTTATCCTACGGTCATGGTAGTACCAGAGGATGCCCGCAAGCAAAAAACTTCAACTTCTTATTTTTACCACTTTGCCCCCAATTGGTTTCCTTCAACACATGGGCAAAGTGGTAAAAATAATAGTTGCTCCGATTCGCCCAGGGTTGGGGCATACTTTCCCTAAGTTCATGGCAGTACCAAAGGACGCCCGCGAGCAAAAAACTTGAACCTCTTATATTTGCCACTTTGCCCTCAATTGGTTTCTATCTATCAATGGGCAAAGTGGTAAAAATGAGTGTCGCTCGGATTCACCCCAGGTCGGGTTATACTTACTTTAAGGTCATGGTAGTACCATAGGATGCCCGCGAGCAAAATACTCCAACCTGTTATTTTTTCCACTTTGCCCTCAATTGGTTTCTATCTAAGCATGTGCAAAGTGGTAAAAATAAGAGTTGCTCTGATTCGTCCCGGGTTGTGGCATACTTATCCTACGGTCATGATAGTACCAGAGGATGCCCGCAAGCAAAAAACTTCAACTTCTTATTTTTACCACTTTGCCCCCAATTGGTTTCCTTCAACACATGGGCAAAGTGGTAAAAATAAGAGTTGCTCCGATTCGCGTCGGGTTGGGACAATCTTACCGTAAGGTCATCGTTGTACCAGAGGCCGTCCGCGTGCAAAAAACTCCAACTACTTATTTTTACCCCTTTGCCCTCAATTGGTTTTCTACAACGCATGGGCAAAGTGGTAAAAATAAGAGTCGCAAGGATTCACCCCGGGTGGGGTTATACTTACTCTAAGGTCATGGTAGTACCATAGGATGCCCGCGGGCAAAATACTCCAACTTCTTATTTTTACCACTTTGCCCCCAATTGGTTTCCTTCAACGCATGGGCAAAGTGGTAAAAATAAGAGTTTCTCCAATTCCACCTACGTTAGGCCATATTTACCCTAAGGTCATGGTAGTACCATAGGATGCCCGCGAGCAAAAAACTCAAACCTCTTATATTTGCCACTTCCCGCTCAATTGGTTTCTATCTATGCATGGGCAAAGTTGTAAAAATGAGTGTCGCTCGGATACAACCCAGGTTGGGTTATACTTACTTTAAGGTCATGGTAGTACCATAGGATGCCCGCGAGCAAAATACTCCAACCTGTTATTTTTTCCACTTTGCCCTCAATTGGTTTCTATCTAAGCATGTGCAAAGTGGTAAAAATAAGAGTTGCTCTGATTCGTCCCGGGTTGTGGCATACTTATCCTACGGTCATGGTAGTACCAGAGGATGCCCGCAAGCAAAAAACTCCAACTTCTTATTTTTACCACTTTGCCCCCAATTGGTTTCCTTCAACACATGGGCAAAGTGGTAAAAATAATAGTTGCTCTGATTCACCCAGGGTTGGGGCATACTTTCCCTGAGGTCATGGCAGTACCATAGGATGCCCTCAAGCAAAAAACTCGAACCTCTTATATTTGCCACTTTGCCCTCAATTGGTTTCTATCTATCAATGGGCAAAGTGGTAAAAATAAGAGTCGCAAGGATTCACCCCGGGTGGGGTTATACTTACTCTACGGTTATGGTAGTACCATAGGATGCCCGCGAGCAAAATATTCCAACTTCTTATTTTTACCACTTTGCCCCCAATTGGTTTCCTTCAATGCATGGGCAAAGTGGTAAAAATGAGAGTTGCTCCGATTCGCCCCGCGTTGGGGCATACTTACCCTGAAGTCATGGTAGTACCATAGGTTGCCCGCGAGCAAAATACTCCAATTTCTTATTTTTACCACTTTGCCCCCAATTGGTTTCCTTTAACGCATGGGCAAAGTGGTAAAAATGAGAGTTGCTCTGATTCACTCCGGGTTGGGGCGTACTTACCCAAAGGTCATCGTAGTACCATAGGACGTCCGCGTGCAAAAAACACCAACTACTTATTTTTACCCTTTTGCCCCCAACAGGTTTCCTTCAACGCATGGGCAAAGTGGTAAAAATAAGAGTTGTTCCGATTCGCGCTGGGTTGGGGCATTCTTACCCTAAGGTCATCGTTGTACTATAGGGCGTCCGCGTGCAAAAAAACTCCTACTACTTAATTTTTACCCCTTTGCCCTCAATTGGTTTCCTACAACGCATGGGCAAAGTGGTAAAATAAGAGTTGCTGCGATTCGCCCCGGCTTGGGGCATACTTACCATAATGTCATGGTAGAATCATAGGATGCCCGCGAGCAAAAAACACGAACCTCTTATATTTGCCACTTTGCCCTCAATTGGTTTCTATCTATCAATGGGCAAAGTGGTAAAAATAAGAGTCGCAAGGATTCACCCCGGTGGGGTTATACTTACTCTACGGTTATGGTAGTACCATAGGATGCCCGCGAGCAAAATATTCCAACTTCTTATTTTTACCCCCTTGCCCCCAATTGGATTCCTTCAACGCATGGGCAAAGTGGTAAAATTAAGAGTTGCTCCAATTCCACCTAGGTTAGGCCATATTTACCCTAAGGTCATGGTAGTACCATAGGATGCCCGCGAGCAAAAAACTCAAACCTCTTATATTTGTCACTTTCCGCTCAATTGGTTTCTATCTATGCATGGGCAAAGTGGTAAAAATGAGTGTCGCTCGGATTCACCCCAGGTTGGGTTATACTTACTTTAAGGTCATGGTAGTACCATAGGATGCCCGCGAGCAAAATACTCCAACCTGTTATTTTTTCCACTTTCCCCTCAATTGGTTTCTATCTAAGCATGTGCAAAGTGGTAAAAATAAGAGTTGCTCTGATTCGTCCCGGGTTGTGGCATACTTATCCATGGTAGTACCAGAGGATGCCCGCAAGCAAAAAACTTCAACTTCTTATTTTTACCACTTTGCCCCCAATAGGTTTCCTTCAACACATGGGCAAAGTGGTAAAAATAATAGTTGCTCCGATTCGCCCAGGGTTGGGGCATACTTTCCCTAAGTTCATGGCAGTACCAAAGGATGCCCGCGAGCAAAAAACTTGAACCTCTTATATTTGCCACTTTGCCCTCAATTGGTTTCTATCTATCAATGGGCAAAGTGGTAAAAATGAGTGTCGCTCGGATTCACCCCAGGTTGGGTTATACTTACTTTAAGGTCATGGTAGTACCATAGGATGCCCGCGAGCAAAATACTCCAACCTGTTATTTTTTCCACTTTGCCCTCAATTGGTTTCTATCTAAGCATGTGCAAAGTGGTAAAAATAAGAGTTGCTCTGATTCGTCCCGGGTTGTGGCATACTTATCCTACGGTCATGGTAGTACCAGAGGATGCCCGCAAGCAAAAAACTTCAACTTCTTATTTTTACCACTTTGCCTCCAATTGGTTTCCTTCAACACATGGGCAAAGTGGTAAAAATAAGAGTTGCTCCGATTCGCGTCGGGTTGGGACAATCTTACCGTAAGGTCATCGTTGTACCAGAGGCCGTCCGCGTGCAAAAAACTCCAACTACTTATTTTTACCCCTTTGCCCTCAATTGGTTTTCTACAACGCATGGGCAAAGTGGTAAAAATAAGAGTCGCAAGGATTCACCCCGGGTGGGGTTATACTTACTCTAAGGTCATGGTAGTACCATAGGATGCCCGCGGGCAAAATACTCCAACTTCTTATTTTTACCACTTTGCCCCAATTGGTTTCCTTCAACGCATGGGCAAAGTGGTAAAAATAAGAGTTTCTCCAATTCCACCTACGTTAGGCCATATTTACCCTAAGGTCATGGTAGTACCATAGGATGCCCGCGAGCAGAAAACTCAAACCTCTTATATTTGCCACTTCCCGCTCAATTGGTTTCTATCTATGCATGGGCAAAGTTGTAAAAATGAGTGTCGCTCGGATACAACCCAGGTTGGGTTATACTTACTTTAAGGTCATGGTAGTACCATAGGATGCCCGCGAGCAAAATACTCCAACCTGTTATTTTTTCCACTTTGCCTTCAATTGGTTTCTATCTAAGCATGTGCAAAGTGGTAAAAATAAGAGTTGCTCTGATTCGTCCCGGGTTGTGGCATACTTATCCTACGGTCATGGTAGTACCAGAGGATACCCGCAAGCAAAAAACTCCAACTTCTTATTTTTACCACTTTGCCCCCAATTGGTTTCCTTCAACACATGGGCAAAGTGGTAAAAATAATAGTTGCTCTGATTCACCCAGGGTTGGGGCATACTTTCCCTAAGGTCATGGCAGTACCATAGGATGCCCTCAAGCAAAAAACTCGAACCTCTTATATTTGCCACTTTGCCCTCAATTGGTTTCTATCTATCAATGGGCAAAGTGGTAAAAATAAGAGTCGCAAGGATTCACCCCGGGTGGGGTTATACTTACTCTACGGTTATGGTAGTACCATAGGATGCCCGCGAGCAAAATATTCCAACTTCTTATTTTTACCACTTTGCCCCCAATTGGTTTCCTTCAATGCATGGGCAAAGTGGTAAAAATGAGAGTTGCTCCGATTCGCCCCGCGTTGGGGCATATTTACCCTGAAGTCATGGTAGTACCATAGGTTGCCCGCGAGCAAAATACTCCAATTTCTTATTTTTACCACTTTGCCCCCAATTGGTTTCCTTTAACGCATGGGCAAAGTGGTAAAAATGAGAGTTGCTCTGATTCACCCCGGGTTGGGGCGTACTTACCCAAAGGTCATCGTAGTACCATAGGACGTCCGCGTGCAAAAAACACCAACTACTTATTTTTACCCCTTTGCCCCCAACAGGTTTCCTTCAACGAATGGGCAAAGTGGTAAAAATAAGAGTTGTTCCGATTCGCGCTGGGTTGGGGCATTCTTACCCTAAGGTCATCGTTGTACTATAGGGCGTCCGCGTGCAAAAAACTCCTACTACTTAATTTTTACCCCTTTGCCCTCAATTGGTTTCCTACAACGCATGGGCAAAGTGGTAAAATAAGAGTTGCTGCGATTCGCCCCGGCTTGGGGCATACTTACCATAATGTCATGGTAGAATCATAGGATGCCCGCGAGCAAAAAACACGAACCTCTTATATTTGCCACTTTGCCCTCAATTGGTTTCTATCTATCAATGGGCAAAGTGGTAAGAATAAGAGTCGCAAGGATTCACCCCGGGTGGGGTTATAAGTACTCTAAGGTCATGGTAGTACCATAGGATGCCCGCGAGTAAAATACTCCAACTTCTTATTTTTACCACTTTGCCCCCAATTGGTTTCCTTCAACGCATGGGCAAAGTGGTAAAAATGAGAGTTGCTCCGATTCGCCCCGCGTTGGGGCATACTTACCCAAAAGTCATGGTAGTACCATAGGTTGCCCGCGAGCAAAATACTCCAATTTCTTATTTTTACCACTTTGCCCCCAATTGGTTTCCTTTAACGCATGGGCAAAGTGGTAAAAATGAGAGTTGCTCTGATTCACCCCGGGTCAAGGCGTACTTACCCAAAGGTCATCGTAGTACCATAGGACGTCCGCGTGCAAAAAACACCAACTACTTATTTTTACCCCTTTGCCCCCAACAGGTTTCCTTCAACGCATGGGCAAAGTGGTAAAATAAGAGTTGCTGCGATTCGCCCCGGCTTGGGCCATATTTACCCTAAGGTCATGGTAGTACCATATGATGCCCGCGAGCAAAAAACTCAAACCTCTTATATTTGCCACTTCCCGCTCAATTGGTTTCTATCTATGCATGGGCAAAGTTGTAAAAATGAGTGTCGCTCGGATACAACCCAGGTTGGGTTATACATACTTTAAGGTCATGGTAGTACCATAGGATGCCCGCGAGCAAAATACTCCAACCTGTTATTTTTTCCACTTTGCCCTCAATTGGTTTCTATCTAAGCATGTGCAAAGTGGTAAAAATAAGAGTTGCTCTGATTCGTCCCGGGTTGTGGCATACTTATCCTACGGTCATGGTAGTACCAGAGGATGCCCGCAAGCAAAAAACTCCAACTTCTTATTTTTACCACTTTGCCCCCAAATGGTTTCCTTCAACACATGGGCAAAGTGGTAAAAATAATAGTTGCTCTGATTCACCCAGGGTTGGGGCATACTTTCCCTAAGGTCATGGCAGTACGATAGGATGCCCTCAAGCAAAAAACTCGAACCTCTTATATTTGCCACTTTGCCCTCAATTGGTTTCTATCAATCAATGGGCAAAGTGGTAAAAATAAAAGTCGCAAGGATTCACCCCGGGTGGGGTTATACTTACTCTAAGGTCATGGTAGTACCATAGGTTGCCCGCGAGCAAAATAATCCAATTTCTTATTTTTACCACTTTGCCCCGAATTGGTTTCCTTTAACGCATGGGCAAAGTGGTAAAAATGAGAGTTTCTTCGATTCGCCCCTGGTTGGGGCATACTTATCCTAAGGTCATCGTAGTACCATAGGATGTCCGCGTGAAAAAAACTCCAACTACTTATTTTTACCCCTTTGCCCCCAATTGGATTCCTTCAACGCATGGGCAAAGTGGTAAAATTAAGAGTTGCTCCAATTCCACCTAGGTTAGGCCATATTTACCCTAAGGTCATGGTACTACCATAGGATGCCCGCGAGCAAAAAACTCAAACCTCTTATATTTGTCACATTCCGCTCAATTGGTTTCTATCTATGCATGGGCAAAGTGGTAAAAATGAGTGTCGCTCGGATTCACCCCAGGTTGGGTTATACTTACTTTAAGGTCATGGTAGTACCATAGGATGCCCGCGAGCAAAATACTCCAACCTGTTATTTTTTCTACTTTGCCCTCAATTGGTTTCTATCTAAGCATGTGCAAAGTGGTAAAAATAAGAGTTGCTCTGATTCGTCCCGGGTTGTGGCATACTTATCCTACGGTCATGGTAGTACCAGAGGATGCCCGCGAGCAAAAAACTCGAACCTCTTATATTTGCCACTTTGCCCTCAATTGGTTTCTATCTATCAATGGGCAAAGTGGTAAAAATGAGTGTCGCTCGGATACAACCCAGGTTGGGTTATACATACTTTAAGGTCATGGTAGTACCATAGGATGCCCGCGAGCAAAATACTCCAACCTGTTATTTTTTCCACTTTGCCCTCAATTGGTTTCTATCTAAGCATGTGCAAAGTGGTAAAAATAAGAGTTGCTCTGATTCGTCCCGGGTTGTGGCATACTTATCCTACGGTCATGGTAGTACCAGAGGATGCCCGCAAGCAAAAAACTCCAACTTCTTATTTTTACCACTTTGCCCCCAAATGGTTTCCTTCAACACATGGGCAAAGTGGTAAAAATAATAGTTGCTCTGATTCACCCAGGGTTGGGGCATACTTTCCCTAAGGTCATGGCAGTACGATAGGATGCCCTCAAGCAAAAAACTCGAACCTCTTATATTTGCCACTTTGCCCTCAATTGGTTTCTATCAATCAATGGGCAAAGTGGTAAAAATAAGAGTCGCAAGGATTCACCCCGGGTGGGTTATACTTACTCTAAGGTCATGGTAGTACCATAGGTTGCCCGCGAGCAAAATAATCCAATTTCTTATTTTTACCACTTTGCCCCGAATTGGTTTCCTTTAACGCATGGGCAAAGTGGTAAAAATGAGAGTTTCTTCGATTCGCCCCTGGTTGGGGCATACTTATCCTAAGGTCATCGTAGTACCATAGGATGTCCGCGTGAAAAAAACTCCAACTACTTATTTTTACCCCTTTGCCCCCAATTGGATTCCTTCAACGCATGGGCAAAGTGGTAAAATTAAGAGTTGCTCCAATTCCACCTAGGTTAGGCCATATTTACCCTAAGGTCATGGTACTACCATAGGATGCCCGCGAGCAAAAAACTCAAACCTCTTATATTTGTCACATTCCGCTCAATTGGTTTCTATCTATGCATGGGCAAAGTGGTAAAAATGAGTGTCGCTCGGATTCACCCCAGGTTGGGTTATACTTACTTTAAGGTCATGGTAGTACCATAGGATGCCCGCGAGCAAAATACTCCAACCTGTTATTTTTTCTACTTTGCCCTCAATTGGTTTCTATCTAAGCATGTGCAAAGTGGTAAAAATAAGAGTTGCTCTGATTCGTCCCGGGTTGTGGCATACTTATCCTACGGTCATGGTAGTACCAGAGGATGCCCGCGAGCAAAAAACTCGAACCTCTTATATTTGCCACTTTGCCCTCAATTGGTTTCTATCTATCAATGGGCAAAGTGGTAAAAATGAGTGTCGCTCGGATACAACCCAGGTTGGGTTATACATACTTTAAGGTCATGGTAGTACCATAGGATGCCCGCGAGCAAAATACTCCAACCTGTTATTTTTTCCACTTTGCCCTCAATTGGTTTCTATCTAAGCATGTGCAAAGTGGTAAAAATAAGAGTTGCTCTGATTCGTCCCGGGTTGTGGCATACTTATCCTACGGTCATGGTAGTACCAGAGGATGCCCGCAAGCAAAAAAACTCCAACTTCTTATTTTTACCACTTTGCCCCCAAATGGTTTCCTTCAACACATGGGCAAAGTGGTAAAAATAATAGTTGCTCTGATTCACCCAGGGTTGGGGCATACTTTCCCTAAGGTCATGGCAGTACGATAGGATGCCCTCAAGCAAAAAACTCGAACCTCTTATATTTGCCACTTTGCCCTCAATTGGTTTCTATCAATCAATGGGCAAAGTGGTAAAAATAAGAGTCGCAAGGATTCACCCCGGGTGGGGTTATACTTACTCTAAGGTCATGGTAGTACCATAGGTTGCCCGCGAGCAAAATAATCCAATTTCTTATTTTTACCACTTTGCCCCGAATTGGTTTCCTTTAACGCATGGGCAAAGTGGTAAAAATGAGAGTTTCTTCGATTCGCCCCTGGTTGGGGCATACTTATCCTAAGGTCATCGTAGTACCATAGGATGTCCGCGTGAAAAAAACTCCAACTACTTATTTTTACCCCTTTGCCCCCAATTGGATTCCTTCAACGCATGGGCAAAGTGGTAAAATTAAGAGTTGCTCCAATTCCACCTAGGTTAGGCCATATTTACCCTAAGGTCATGGTACTACCATAGGATGCCCGCGAGCAAAAAACTCAAACCTCTTATATTTGTCACATTCCGCTCAATTGGTTTCTATCTATGCATGGGCAAAGTGGTAAAAATGAGTGTCGCTCGGATTCACCCCAGGTTGGGTTATACTTACTTTAAGGTCATGGTAGTACCATAGGATGCCCGCGAGCAAAATACTCCAACCTGTTATTTTTTCTACTTTGCCCTCAATTGGTTTCTATCTAAGCATGTGCAAAGTGGTAAAAATAAGAGTTGCTCTGATTCGTCCCGGGTTGTGGCATACTTATCCTACGGTCATGGTAGTACCAGAGGATGCCCGCGAGCAAAAAACTCGAACCTCTTATATTTGCCACTTTGCCCTCAATTGGTTTCTATCTATCAATGGGCAAAGTGGTAAAAATGAGTGTCGCTCGGATACAACCCAGGTTGGGTTATACATACTTTAAGGTCATGGTAGTACCATAGGATGCCCGCGAGCAAAATACTCCAACCTGTTATTTTTTCCACTTTGCCCTCAATTGGTTTCTATCTAAGCATGTGCAAAGTGGTAAAAATAAGAGTTGCTCTGATTCGTCCCGGGTTGTGGCATACTTATCCTACGGTCATGGTAGTACCAGAGGATGCCCGCAAGCAAAAAACTCCAACTTCTTATTTTTACCACTTTGCCCCCAAATGGTTTCCTTCAACACATGGGCAAAGTGGTAAAAATAATAGTTGCTCTGATTCACCCAGGGTTGGGGCATACTTTCCCTAAGGTCATGGCAGTACGATAGGATGCCCTCAAGCAAAAAACTCGAACCTCTTATATTTGCCACTTTGCCCTCAATTGGTTTCTATCAATCAATGGGCAAAGTGGTAAAAATAAGAGTCGCAAGGATTCACCCCGGGTGGGGTTATACTTACTCTAAGGTCATGGTAGTACCATAGGTTGCCCGCGAGCAAAATAATCCAATTTCTTATTTTTACCACTTTGCCCCGAATTGGTTTCCTTTAACGCATGGGCAAAGTGGTAAAAATGAGAGTTTCTTCGATTCGCCCCTGGTTGGGGCATACTTATCCTAAGGTCATCGTAGTACCATAGGATGTCCGCGTGAAAAAAACTCCAACTACTTATTTTTACCCCTTTGCCCCCAATTGGATTCCTTCAACGCATGGGCAAAGTGGTAAAATTAAGAGTTGCTCCAATTCCACCTAGGTTAGGCCATATTTACCCTAAGGTCATGGTACTACCATAGGATGCCCGCGAGCAAAAAACTCAAACCTCTTATATTTGTCACATTCCGCTCAATTGGTTTCTATCTATGCATGGGCAAAGTGGTAAAAATGAGTGTCGCTCGGATTCACCCCAGGTTGGGTTATACTTACTTTAAGGTCATGGTAGTACCATAGGATGCCCGCGAGCAAAATACTCCAACCTGTTATTTTTTCTACTTTGCCCTCAATTGGTTTTCTATCTAAGCATGTGCAAAGTGGTAAAAATAAGAGTTGCTCTGATTCGTCCCGGGTTGTGGCATACTTATCCTACGGTCATGGTAGTACCAGAGGATGCCCGCAAGCAAAAAACTTCAACTTCTTATTTTTACCACTTTGCCCCCAATTGGTTTCCTTCAACACATGGGCAAAGTGGTAAAAATAATAGTTGCTCCGATTCGCCCAGGGTTGGGGCATACTTTCCCTAAGTTCATGGCAGTACCAAAGGATGCCCGCGAGCAAAAAACTCGAACCTCTTATATTTGCCACTTTGCCCTCAATTGGTTTCTATCTATCAATGGGCAAAGTGGTAAAAATAAGAGTCGCAAGGATTCACCCCGGGTGGGGTTATACTTACTCTATGGTCATGGTAGTACCATAGGATGCCCGCGAGCAAAATACTCCAACTTCTTATTTTTACCACTTTGCCCCCAATTGGTTTCCTTCAACACATCGGCAAGTGGTAAAAATAATAGTTGCTCCGATTCGCCCAGGGTTGGGGCATACTTTCCCTAAGGTCATGGCTGTACCATAGGATACCCTCGAGCAAAAAACTCGAACCTCTTATATTTGCTACTTTGCCCTCAATTGGTTTCTATCTATCAATGGGCAAAGTGGTAAAAATAAGAGTCGCAAGGATTCACCCCGGGTGGTGTTATACTTACTCTAAGGTCATGGTAGTACCATAGGATGCCCGCGAGCAAAATACTCCAACTTCTTATTTTTACCACTTTGCCCCCAATTGGTTTCGTTCAATGCATGGGCAAAGTGGTAAAAATGAGAGTTGCTCCGATTCGCCCCGGGTTGGTGCATACTTACCCTAAGCACATCGTAGTACCATAGGACGTCCGCGTGCAAAAAACTCCAACTGCTTATTTTTACCCCTTTGCCCCCAATTGGCTTCCTTCAACGCATGGGCAAAGTGGTAAAAATAAGAGTTGCTCCGATTCGCGTCGGGTTGGGACAATCTTACCGTAAGGTCATCGTTGTACCAGAGGCCGTCCGCGTGCAAAAAACTCCAACTACTTATTTTTACCCCTTTGCCCTCAATTGGTTTTCTACAACGCATGGGCAAAGTGGTAAAAATAAGAGTCGCAAGGATTCACCCCGGGTGGGGTTATACTTACTCTAAGGTCATGGTAGTACCATAGGATGCCCGCGGGCAAAATACTCCAACTTCTTATTTTTACCACTTTGCCCCCAATTGGTTTCCTTCAACGCATGGGCAAAGTGGTAAAAATAAGAGTTTCTCCTATTCCACCTACGTTAGGCCATATTTACCCTAAGGTCATGGTAGTACCATATGATGCCCGCGAGCAAAAAACTCAAACCTCTTATATTTGCCACTTCCCGCTCAATTGGTTTCTATCTATGCATGGGCAAAGTTGTAAAAATGAGTGTCGCTCGGATACAACCCAGGTTGGGTTATACATACTTTAAGGTCATGGTAGTACCATAGGATGCCCGCGAGCAAAATACTCCAACCAGTTATTTTTTCCACTTTGCCCTCAATTGGTTTCTATCTAAGCATGTGCAAAGTGGTAAAAATAAGAGTTGCTCTGATTCGTCCCGGGTTGTGGCATACTTATCCTACGGTCATGGTAGTACCAGAGGATGCCCGCAAGCAAAAAACTCCAACTTCTTATTTTTACCACTTTGCCCCCAAATGGTTTCCTTCAACACATGGGCAAAGTGGTAAAAATAATAGTTGCTCTGATTCACCCAGGGTTGGGGCATACTTTCCCTAAGGTCATGGCAGTACGATAGGATGCCCTCAAGCAAAAAACTCGAACCTCTTATATTTGCCACTTTGCCCTCAATTGGTTTCTATCAATCAATGGGCAAAGTGGTAAAAATAAGAGTCGCAAGGATTCACCCCGGGTGGGGTTATACTTACTCTACGGTCATGGTAGTACCAAAGGATGCCCGCTAGCAAAATATTCCAACTTCTTATTTTTACCACTTTGGCCCCAATTGGTTTCCTTCAATGCATGGGCAAAGTGGTAAAAATGAGAGTTGCTCCGATTCGCCCCGCGTTGGGGCATACTTACCCTAAAGTCATGGTAGTACCATAGGTTGCCCGCGAGCAAAATACTCCAATTTCTTATTTTTACCACTTTGCCCCCAATTGGTTTCCTTTAACGCATGGGCAAAGTGGTAAAAATGAGAGTTGCTCTGATTCACCCCGGGTTGGGGCGTACTTACCCAAAGGTCATCGTAGTACCATAGGAAGTCCGCGTGCAAAAAACAACAACTACTTATTTTTACCCCTTTGCCCCCAACAGGTTTCCTTCAACGCATGGGCAAAGTGGTAAAAATAAGAGTTGTTCCGATTCGCGCTGGGTTGGGGCATTCTTACCCTAAGGTCATCGTTGTACTATAGGGCGTCCGCGTGCAAAAAACTCCTACTACTTAATTTTTACCCCTTTGCCCTCAATTGGTTTCCTACAACGCATGGGCAAAGTGGTAAAATAAGAGTTGCTGCGATTCGCCCCGGCTTGGGGCATACTTACCATAATGTCATGGTAGAATCATAGGATGCCCGCGAGCAAAAAACACGAACCTCTTATATTTGCCACTTTGCCCTCAATTGGTTTCTATCTATCAATGGGCAAAGCGGTAAGAATAAGAGTCGCAAGGATTCACCCCGGGTGGGTTATAAGTACTCTAAGGTCATGGTAGTACCATAGGATGCCCGCGAGTAAAATACTCCAACTACTTATTTTTACCCTTTTGCCCCCAATTGGTTTCCTTCAACGCATGGGCAAAGTGGTAAAAATAAGAGTTGTTCCGATTCGCCCAGGGTTGGGGCATACTTTCCCTAAGGTCATGGCAGCACCATAGGATGCCCGCGAGCAAAAAACTCGAACCTCTTATATTTGCCACTTTGCCCTCAATTGGTTTCTATCTATCAATGGGCAAAGTGGTAAAAATAAGAGTCGCAAGGATTCACCCCGGGTGGGGTTATACTTACTCTAAGGTCATGGTAGTACCATAGGTTGCCCGCGAGCAAAATAATCCAATTTCTTATTTTTACCACTTTGCCCCGAATTGGTTTCCTTTAACGCATGGGCAAAGTGGTAAAAATCAGAGTTGCTCCGATTCGCCCCGGGTTGGGGCATACTTATCCTAAGGTCATCGTAGTACCATAGGATGTCCGCGTGAAAAAAACTCCAACTGCTTATTTTTACCCCTTTGCCCCCAATTGGATTCCTTCATTGCATGGGCAAAGTGGTAAAAATGAGAGTTGCTCCGATTCGCCCCGCGTTGGGGCATACTTACCCTAAAGTCATGGTAGTACCATAGGTTGCCCGCGAGCAAAATACTCCAATTTCTTATTTTTACCACTTTGCCCCCAATTGGTTTCCCTTAACGCATGGGCAAAGTGGTAAAAATGAGAGTTGCTCTGATTCACCCCGGGTTGGGGCGTACTTACCCAAAGGTCATCGTAGTACCATAGGACGTCCGCGTGCAAAAAACACCAACTACTTATTTTTACCCCTTTGCCCCCAACAGGTTTCCTTCAACGCATGGGCAAAGTGGTAAAAATAAGAGTTGTTCCGATTCGCGCTGGGTTGGGGCATTCTTACCCTAAGGTCATCGTTGTACTATAGGGCGTCCGCGAGCAAAAAACTCCTACTACTTAATTTTTACCCCTTTGCCCTCAATTGGTTTCCTACAACGCATGGGCAAAGTGGTAAAATAAGAGTTGCTGCGATTCGCCCCGGCTTGGGGCATACTTACCATAATGTCATGGTAGAATCATAGGATGCCCGCGAGCAAAAAACACGAACCTCTTATATTTGCCACTTTGCCCTCAATTGGTTTCTATCTATCAATGGGCAAAGTGGTAAGAATAAGAGTCGCAAGGATTCACTCCGGGTGGGGTTATAAGTACTCTAAGGTCATGGTAGTACCATAGGATGCCCGCGAGTAAAATACTCCAACTTCTTATTTTTACCACTTTGCCCCCAATTGGTTTCCTTCAACGCATGGGCAAAGTGGTAAAAATGAGAGTTGCTCCGATTCGCCCCGGGTTGGGGCATACTTATCCTAAGGTCATCGTAGTACCATAGGACGTCCACGTGAAAAAAACTCCAACTACTTATTTTTACCCTTTTGCCCCCAATTGGTTTCCTTCAACGCATGGGCAAAGTGGTAAAAATAAGAGTTGTTCCGATTCGCCCAGGGTTGGGGCATACTTTCCCTAAGGTCATGGCAGCACCATAGGATGCCCGCGAGCAAAAAACTCGAACCTCTTATATTTGCCACTTTGCCCTCAATTGGTTTCTATCTATCAATGGGCAAAGTGGTAAAAATAAGAGTCGCAAGGATTCACCCCGGGTGGGGTTATACTTACTCTAAGGTCATGATAGTACCATAGGATGTCCGCGAGCAAAATACTCCAACTTCTTATTTTTACCACTTTGCCCCCAATTGGTTTCTCCAAGGCATGGGCAAAGTGGTAAAAATCAGAGTTGCTCCGATTCGCCCCGGGTTGGGGCATACTTACCCTAAGGTCATCGTAGTACCATAGGACGTCCGCGTGCAAAAAACTCCAACTGCTTATTTTTACCCCTTTGCCCCCAATTGGTTTCCTTCAACGCATGGGCAAAGTGGTAAAAATAAGAGTTGCTCCGATTCGCGTCGGTTGGCACAATCTTACCCTAAGGTCATCGTTGTACCATAGGGCGTCCGCGTGCAATAAACTCCAACTACTGATTTTTACCCCTTTGCCCTCTATTGGTTTTCTACAACGCATGGGCAAAGTGGTAAAATAAGAGGTGCTCCGATTCGCCCCGGCTTGGGCGTACTTACCCTAATGTCATGGTAGAACCATAGGATGCCCGCGATCAAAAAACTCGAACCTCTTATATTTGCCACCTTGCCCTCAATTGGTTTCTATCT
This sequence comes from Juglans microcarpa x Juglans regia, assembly GCF_004785595.1. Classification (NCBI taxonomy): domain Eukaryota; kingdom Viridiplantae; phylum Streptophyta; class Magnoliopsida; order Fagales; family Juglandaceae; genus Juglans; species Juglans microcarpa x Juglans regia. The sequence continues at coordinate 3,864,074 of NC_054605.1, forward strand.
ATCAATGGGCAAAGTGGTAGGAATAAGAGTCGCAAGGATTCACCCCGGGTGGGGTTATACTTACTCTAAGGTCATGGTAGTACCATAGGTTGCCCGCGAGCAAAATACTCCAATTTCTTATTTTTACCACTTTGCCCCCAGTTGGTTTCCTTTAACGCATGGGCAAAGTGGTAAAAATGAGAGTTGCTTCGATTCGCCCCTGGTTGGGACAAACTTATCCTAAGGTCATCGTAGTACCATAGGACGTCCGCGTGAAAAAAACTCCAACTACTTATTTTTACCCCTTTGCCCCCAATTGGTTTCCTTCAACGCATGGGCAAAGTGGCAAAAATAAGAGTTGCTCCAATTCCACCTAGGTTAGGCCATATTTACCCTAAGGTCATGGTAGTACCATACGATGCCCGCGAGCAAAAAACTCAAACCTCTTATATTTGCCACTTTCCGCTCAATTGGTTTCTATCTATGCATGGGCAAAGTGGTAAAAATGAGTGTCGCTCGGATTCACCCCAGGTTGGGTTATACTTACTCTAAGGTCATGGTAGTACCACCGGATGCCCGCGAGCAAAAAACTCCAACCTTTTATATTTGCCACTTTCCCACAATTGGTTTCTATCTAAGCATGTGCAAAGTGGTAAAAATAAGAGTTGCTCTGATTCGTCCCGGGTTGCGGCATACTTATCCTACGGTCATGGTAGTACCAGAGGATGCCCGCAAGCAAAAAAATCCAACTTCTTATTTTTACCACTTTGCCCCCAATTGGTTTCCTTCAACACATGGGCAAAGTGGTAAAAATAATAGTTGCTCCGATTCGCCCAGGGTTGGGGCATACTTTCCCTAAGGTCATGGTAGTACCAAAGGATGCCCGCGAGCAAAAAACTCGAACCTCTTATATTTGCCACTTTGCCCTCAATTGGTTTCTATCTATCAATGGGCAAAGTGGTAAAAATAAGAGTCGCAAGGATTCACCCCTGGTTGGGTTATACTTACTCTAAGGTCATGGTAGTACCACCAGATGCCCGCGAGGAAAATACTGCAACTTCTTATTTTTACCACTTTGCCCCCAATTGGTTTCCTTCAACGCATGGGCAAAGTGGTAAAAATGAGAGTTGCTCCAATTCCACCTGGGTTAGGCCATATTTAGCCTAAGGTCATGATAGTACCATAGGATGCCCGCGAGCAAAAAACTCAAACCTCTTATATTTGCCACTTTCCGCTCAATTGGTTTCTATCTATGAATGGGCAAAGTGGTAAAAATGAGTGTCGCTCGGATTCACCCCGGCTTGGGTTATACTTACTCTAAGGTCATGGTAGTACCATAGGATGCCCGCGAGCAAAATATACCAACCTGTTATTTTTTCCACTTTGCCCTTAATTGGTTTCAATCTAAGCATGGGCAAAGTGGTAAAAATAAGAGTTGCTCTGATTCGTCCCTGGTTGTGGCATACTTATCGTACGGTCATGCTAGTACGAGAGGATGGCCGCAAGCAAAAAACTCCAACTTCTTATTTTTACCACTTTGCACCTAATTGGTTTCCTTCAACACATGTGCAAAGTGGTAAAAATAATTGTTGCTCCGATCCGCCCAGGGTTAGGGCATACTTTCCCTAAGGTCATGGTAGTACCATAGGATGTCCTCGTGCAAAAAAATCCAACTTCATATGTTTACCACTTTGCTATCAATTGGTTTCCTACAACGCATGGGCAAAGTGGTAAAAATGAGAGTTGCTTCGATTCGCCCCGGGTTGGGGCATACTTATCCTAAGGTCATCGTAGTACCATAGGACGTCCGGGTGAAATAAACTCCAACTACTTATTTTTACCCCTTTGCCCCCAATTGGTTTCCTTCAACGCATGGGCAAAGTGGTAAAAATAAGAGTTGTTCCGATTCGCCCAGGGTTGGGGCATACTTTCCCTAAGGTCATGGCAGCACCATAGGATGCCCGCGAGCAAAAAACTCAAACCTCTTATATTTGCCACTTTGCCCTCAATTGGTTTCTGTCTATCAATGGGCAAAGTGGTAAGAATAAGAGTTGCAAGGATTCACCCCGGGTGGGGTTATACTTACTCTAAGGTCATGATAATACCATAGGATGCCGGCGAGCAAAATACTCCAACTTCTTATTTTTACCACTTTGCCCCCAATTGGTTTCCTTTAACGCATGGGCAAAGTGGTAAAAATGAGAGTTGCTTCGATTCGCCCCGGGTTGGGGCATACTTATCCTAAGGTCATCGTAGTACCATAGGATGTCCGCGTGAAAAAAACTCCAACTACTTATTTTTACCCCTTTGCCCCCAATTGGTTTCCTTCAACGCATGGGCAAAGTGGTAAAAATAAGAGTTGCTCCGATTCGCGTCGGTTGGCACAATCTTACCCTAAGGTCATCGTTGTACCATAGGGCGTCCGCGTGCAATAAACTCCAACTACTTATTTTTACCCCTTTGCCCTCAATTGGTTTTCTACAACGCATGGGCAAAGTGGTAAAATAAGAGTTGCTCCGATTCGCCCCGGCTAGGGCGTACTTACCCTAATGTCATGGTAGAACCATAGGATGCCCGCGAGCAAAAAACTCGAACCTCTTATATTTGCCACTTTGCCCTCAATTGGTTTCTATCTATCAATGGGCAAAGTGGTAAGAATAAGAGTCGCAAGGATTCACCCCGGGTGGGGTTATACTTACTCTAAGGTCATGGTAGTACCATAGGTTGCCCGCGTGCAATAAACTCCAACTACTTATTTTTACCCCTTTGCCCTCAATTGGTTTTCTACAACGCATGGGCAAAGTGGTAAAAATGAGAGTTGCTTCGATTCGCCCCGGGTTGGGGCATACTTATCCTAAGGTCATCGTAGTACCATCGGATGTCCGCGGGAAAAAAACTCCAACTACTTATTTTTACCCCTTTGCCCCCAATTGGTTTCCTTCAACGCATGGGCAAAGTGGTAAAAATAAGACTTGCTCCAATTCCACCTAGGTTAGGCCATATTTACCCTAAGGTCATGGTAGTACCATAGGATGCCCGCGAGCAAAAAACTCAAACCTCTTATATTTGCCACTTTCCGCTCAATTGGTTTCTATCAATGCATGGGCAAAGTGGTAAAAATGAGTGTCGCTCGGATTCACCCCAGGTTGGGTTATACTTACTTTAAGGTCATGGTAGTACCACCAGATGCCCGCGAGGAAAATACTGCAACTTCTTATTTTTACCTCTTTGCCCCCAATTGGTTCCCTTCAACGCATGGGCAAAGTGGTAAAAATGAGAGTTGCTCCAATTCCACCTGGGTTAGGCCATATTTAGCCTAAGGTCATGATAGTACCATAGGATGCCCGCGAGCAAAAAACTCAAACCTCTTATATTTGCCACTTTCCGCTCAATTGGTTTCCATCTATGAATGGGCAAAGTGGTAAAAATAAGATTCGCTAGGATTCACCCCGGGTTGGGTTATACTTACTCTAAGGTCATGGTAGTACCATAGGATGCCCGCGAGGAAAATACTCCAACTTCTTATTTTTACCACTTTGCCCCCAATTGGTTTCCTTCAACGCATGGGAAGAGTGGTAAAAATGAGAGTTGCTCCGATTCGCCCGGGGTTGGGGCATACTTACCCTAAGGTCATCATAGTACCATAGGACGTCCGCGTGCAAAAAACTCCAACTACTTATTTTTACCCCTTTGCCCCCAATTGGTTTTCTTCAACGCATGGGCAAAGTGGTAAAAATAAGAGTTGTTCCGATTCGCGTCGGGTTGGGGCATTCTTACCCTAAGGTCATCGTTGTACCATAGGGCGTCCGCATCCAAAAAAATTTAACTACTTATTTTTAGCCCTTTGCCCTCAATTGGTTTCCTACAACGCATGGGCAATGTGGTAAAATAAGAGTTGCTCCGATTCACCCCGGCTTGGGGCATACTTACCCTAAAGTCATGGTAGAACCATGGGACGCCCGCGAGCAAAAAACTCCAACTTCTTATTTTTACCACTTTGCCCCCAATTGGTTTCCGTTAACACATGGGCAAAGTGGTAAAAATAATTGTTGCTCCGATTCGCCCAGGGTTAGGGCATACTTTCCCTAAGGTCATAGGAGTACCATAGGATGTCCTCGTGCAAAAAACTCCAACTTCATATGTTTGCCACTTTGCTATCAATTGGTTTCCTACAACGCATGGGCAAAGTGGTAAAAATAAGAGTTGTTCCAATTCGTCCCAGGTTGGGGCATACTTACCCCAAGGTCATCATAGTTCCATAGGACGTCCGCGTGCAAAAAACTCCAACTACTTATTTTTACCCCTTTGCTCTCAATTGGTTTCCTACAACGCATGGGCAAAGTGGTAACATAAGAGTTGCTCCGATTCACCCCGGCTTGGGGCATACTTACCCTAAGGTCATGGTAGAACCGTAGGACGCCCGCGAGCAAAAAACTCCAACCTCTTATATTTGCCACTAGGCACTCAATTGGTTTCTATCTATGAATGGGCAAAGTGGTAAAAATAAGAGTCGCTCGGATTCACCCCGGGTTGGGTTATTCTTACTCTAAGGTCATGGTAGTACCATAGGATGCCCGCGAGCAAAATACACCAACCTGTTATTTTTTCCACTTTGCCCTCAATTGCTTTCCTTCAACGCATGGGCAAAGTGGTAAAAATAAGAGTTGCTCCAATTCAACCTAGGTCAGGCCATACTTACCCTAAGGTCATGGTAGTACCATAGGATGCCCGCGAGCAAAAAATTCAAACCTCTTATATTAGCCACTTTCCGCCCAATTGGTTTCTATCTATGCATGGGCAAAGTCGTAAAAATGAGTGTCGCTCGGATTCACCCTGGGTTGGGTTATACTTACTCTAAGGTCATGGTAGTACCATAGGATGCCCGCGATCAAAATACTGCAACCGGTTATTTTTTTCACTTTGCCCTCAATTGGTTTCTATCTAAGCATAGGCAAAGTGGTAAAAATAAGAGTTGCTCTGATTCGTCCCTGGTTGTGGCATACTTATCCTACGGTCATGGTAGTACCAGAGGATGCCCGCAAGCAAAAAACTCCAACTTCTTATTTTTACCACTTTGCCACCAATTGGTTTCCTTCAACACATGGGCAAAGTGGTAAAAATAAGAGTTGTTCCGATTCTCGTCGGGCTGGGGCATTCTTACCCTAAGGTCATCATAGTACCATAGTACGTCCGCGTGCAAAAAACTCCAACTACTTATTTTTACCCCTTTGCCCCCAATTGGTTTTCTGCAACGCATGGGCAAAGTGGTAAAAATAAGAGTTGTTCTGATTCGCGTCGGGTTGGGGCATTCTTACCCTAAGGTCATCGTTGTACCATAGGGCGTCCGCATGCAAAATCTTCAACTACTTATTTTGAGCCCGTTGCCCTCAATTGGTTTCCTACAACGCATGGGCAAAGTGGTAAAAATAAGAGTCGCTCCGATTCGCCCCGGCTTTGGCCATACTTACTCTAAGGTCATGGTAGTACCATAGGATGCGCGCGAGCAAAAAACTCCAACCTCTTATATTTCCACTTTCCCTCAATTGGTTTCTATGAATGGGCAAAGTGGTAAAAATAAGAGTCGCTCGGATTCACCCCGGGTTGGGTTATACTTACTCTAAGGTCATGGTAGTACCACCGGATGCCCGCGAGCAAAAAACTCGAACCTCTTATATTTGCCACTTTTCCCTCAATTGGTTTCTATATCTGAATGGGCAAAGTGGTAAAAATAAGAGTCGCTTGGATTCACCCCGGGTTGTGTTATACTTACTCTAAGGTCATAGTAGTACCACAGGATGCCCGCGAGCAAAATACTCCAACTTCTTATTTTTACCACTTTGCCCCCAATTGGTTTCCTTCAACATATGGGCAAAGTGGTAAAAATAATAGTTGCTTCGATTCGCCCCGGGTTGGGGCATACTTACCCTATGGTCATCATAGTACCATAGGACGTCCGCATGCAAAAAACTCCAACTACTTATTTTTACCCCTTTGCCGCCAATTGGTTTCCTTCAACGCATGGACAAAGTGGTAAAAATAAGAGTTGTTCCGATTCGCGTCGGGTTGGGGCATTCTTACCCTAAAGTCATGGTAGAACCATAGGATACCCGCGAGCAAAATACTCCAACTACATATGATATGAACCCGTGGGAATGAATTCTCTTGAACCCACAATCAATTTGAAAACTCCCCAAGAACGCCAAAAATCAAGTCAAGGATGGAGAATCTAGACCCGATGAGAACCCGTTTCAAGAACCTAGATTATATTAAAATCTAGACCCGTTGAAGAACCCGTCTGGAACACCACAAAGGTTGTGATTTACCTTTGATAAGTTCAAGAGTTCAATCAAGAACAAGAGGAGAAAACTCAACTCACAAATAAAATTCAATATTGTCTAATCTCTCAAATGAGGCTACAAAGAGTTTTTAAACCCAAACCTAATCAAAACCCTAGCCAAAATAAAGCCCATTTTTCCCAAAATTACCCTTGATGAACAGTACCGGCTACAGTACCCGCGGCTACAGTAACCCCAACAATAAATTGATGAAACCCTAGTTCCTAAAATGTAACTTTCCAAATAAGCCCTTAGCCAAAATACAAGGCCTTCCCAAAAACATAGTTCATAAGAAATAAGACATGTGAGCCAAGCATTTTCAAACCCACTTATTCTAAACTAGTAAAATAAATCATTTAACCAAATTAGAAGCCTCCAATAACAATAGGTCGTATCTCTAAGTCATGTCTTCCACAGCATGAATAAAGTGGATCAAAGCTGGTTCTTCTTCTTTCAGACCCATCTTCAGTGTTGGGCTCTTGGTGGCTTCATCCCAAGTGGATTGCACCAATCCTTGCATTGCTTCCTTGATCTTCTTGGCCCTTGATCTTGTAATTGGCCCATCTGGAACTTGCAAAGGATCTTTAAGAGTAGGCCCACCTTGGTTCCTATCATTCCCCCTCTCCTCAAAAGGATTCGACCTCGAATCTTCACCTACATCAAAAGGAGAAAGATCAGAAACATTGAAAGTTGCAGAAACTTTATACTCACCTGGAAGATCCACTTTATATGCATTGTCATTAATTTTCTCAAGAATTTGGAAAGGTCCATCTCCTCGAGGATGTAACTTAGTCCTTCTATGGGCTGGGAATCTTTCTTTGCGCATGTGAACCCAAACCCAATCTCCTGGTTCAAAGATGACACGCCTTCGTCCTTTATTGGCTTGGGACGCAACCCTTTCATTCTTTTGGGCAATTTGAAGCCGTACCCTCTCATGAAGTGACTTCACCAACTCCGCCTTCTTTTGTCCATCCAAACTACTCCTGTCATCAACAGGTAAAGGCATCAAATCCAAAGGAGTAAGTGGATTAAATCCATAAACAATTTCAAAAGGAGAGTATGAAGTAGTAGTATGCATCGTTCTATTATATGCAAACTCTATAAATGGCAAACAATCCTCCCAAGTTTTTAAATTCTTATGAACAACAGTGCGTAAAAGTTGAGTTAAAGTCCTATTAACTACTTCAGTCTGACCATCAGTCTACGGATGACAAGTAGTGGAAAATAAGAGCTTAGTACCCAATTTCCCCCACAACACCTTCCAAAAGTAGCTAAGGAATTTAACATCCCTATCAGAAACAATACTCCTAGGTACACCATGGAGTCGCACTATCTCCCGGAAAAACAAGTCAGCTATGTTGGTTGCATCATCTGTTTTATGGCATGGAATGAAATGTGCCATCTTACTGAATCTATCCACAACCACAAAAATAGAATCTCTACCCCTTTTGGTCCTAGGCAGCCCCAAAACAAAGTCCATAGATATGTCTACCCATGGCTCACTAGGAACGGGTAAGGGTGTATACAACCCATGTGGCAAAACCTTAGATTTGGCCTTTCTACATGTAATGCACCTTCCACAAATACGGTTAACATCTCTCTTCATCTTAGGCCAAAAGAAATATTCATGCAAAATGTCTAAAGTTTTCTTGACACCAAAGTGTCCCATTAATCCCCCCACCATGTGCCTCATGCACCAATAACTCACGCATAGAACAATTTGGCAGACAAAGTTTGCTTTCTTTAAACAAATAACCATCATGCTTGTAAAACTTACCAAATGCCGCCTTATCACATGCCACATACACATTAGAAAAATCAGCGTCATCGGCATACATGCCTTTCACATATTCAAACCCAAGCATTTTAGCACTCATAGAAGTAAGAAGTACATACCTCCGGGATAGAGCATCAGCAACAATGTTCTCCTTACCTTGCTTGTAACGGATGACATAGGGAAATGTCTCAATGTATTCCATCCATCTAGCATGCCTTTTATTCAACTTACCTTGACCCTTGAGATGCTTCAATGATTCATGATCGGTGTGGATCACAAATTCCCTTGCCCATAGGTAGTGCTGCCAAGTCTCTAATGCACGAACAAGAGCGTAAAGCTCTTTGTCATAAGTAGGGTACTTCGGGGATGCCCCACTTAACTTTTCACTGAAAAAGGCTATGGGACGCCTATCTTGCATCAAAACGGCTCCAATCCCAATTCCTGAGGTATCGCATTCAATCTCAAAAGCTTTGTTAAAATCAGGTAATGCTCACACAGGTGCAGAGCACAACCTTTCTTTAATAGTGGCAAAAGCATTCTCTTGATTAGCACCCCAATGAAACCCAACATTCTTTTTAATTACCTCAGTGAGTGGTGCAGTAATGGTGCTGAAGTCTTTAACAAAACGCCGATAAAAGCTTGCTAAGCCATGAAAGCTTCTTACCTCAGTGATGCTTTTTCATCCTGTTATTTTTATCACTTTGCCCTCAATTGGTTTCTATCTAAGCATGGGCAAAGTGGTAAAAGTAAGAGTTGATCTGATTCGCACCGGGTTGTGGCATACTTATCCTACGGTCATGGTAGTACCAGAGGATGCCCGCGAGCGAAAAACTCCAACTTCTTATTGTTACCACTTTGCCCCCAATTCGTTTCCTTCAACGCATGGGCAAAGTGGTAAAAATAAGAGTCGCTCCGATTCACCCCGGGTAGGGGCATACTTTCCCTAATGTAATGGTAGTACCAGAGGATGCCCGCGAGCAAAAAACTCCAACTTCTTATTGTTACCACTTTGCCCCAATTGGTTTCCTACAACGCATGGGCAAAGTGGTAAAATAAGAGTTGCTCCGATGCAACCTAGGTTAGGTCATACTTACCCTAAGGACATGGTAGTACCAGAGGATGCCCGCGAGCAAAAAACTCCAACTTCTTATTTTTACCCCTTTGCCCCCAATTCGTTTCCTTCAACGCATGGGCAAAGTGGTAAAAATAAGAGTCGCTCCGATTCACCCCGGGTAGGGGCATACTTTCCCTAATGTAATGGTAGTACCATTGGATGTCCGCGTGCAAAAAACTCCAACTTCTTATGTTTACCACTTTGCTCTCAATTGGTTTCCTACAACGCATGGGCAAAGTGGTAAAATAAGAGTTGCTCCGAATCAACCTAGGTTAGGCCATACTTACCCTAAGGTCATGGTAGTACCAGAGGATGCCCGCGAATAAAAATCTCCAACTTCTTATTTTTACCACTTTTCACCCAATTGGTTTCCTTCAATGCATGGGCAAACTGGTAAAAATAAGAGTTGCTCCGATTCGCCCCGGGTTGGGGCATACTTACCCTAAGGTCATGGTAGTACCATAGGACGTCCGCGTGCTAAAAACTCCAACTTCTTATGTTTACCACTTTGCTATCAATTGGTTTCCTACAACGCTTGGGCAAAGTGGTAAAATAAGAGTTGCTCCGATTCAACCTAGGTTAGGCCATACTTACCCTAAGGTCATGGTAGTACCAGAGGATGCCGGCGAGCAAAAAACTCCAACTTCTTATTTTTACCACTTTTCCCCCAATTGGTTTCCTACAACGCATGGGCAAAGTGGTAAAATAAGAGTTGCTCCGATTCAACCTAGGTTAGGTCATACTTACCCTAAGGACATGGTAGTACCAGAGGATGCCCGCGAGCAAAAAACTCCAACTTCTTATTTTCACCCCTTTGCCCCCAATTCGTTTCCTTCAACGCATGGGCAAAGTGGTAAAAATAAGAGTCGCTCCGATTCACCCCGGGTAGGGGCATACTTTCCCTAATGTAATGGTAGTACCATTGGATGTCCGCGTGCAAAAAACTCTAACTTCTTATGTTTACCACTTTGCTCTCAATTGGTTTCCTACAACGCATGGGCAAAGTGGTAAAATAAGAGTTGCTCCGAATCAACCTAGGTTAGGCCATACTTACCCTAAGGTCATGGTAGTACCAGAGGATGCCCGCGAATAAAAATCTCCAACTTCTTATTTTTACCACTTTTCACCCAATTGGTTTCCTTCAATGCATGGGCAAACTGGTAAAAATAAGAGTTGCTCCGATTCGCCCCGGGTTGGGGCATACTTACCCTAAGGTCATGGTAGTACCATAGGACGTCCGCGTGCTAAAAACTCCAACTTCTTATGTTTACCACTTTGCTATCAATTGGTTTCCTACAACGCTTGGGCAAAGTGGTAAAATAAGAGTTGCTCCGATTCAACCTAGGTTAGGCCATACTTACCCTAAGGTCATGGTAGTACCAGAGGATGCCGGCGAGCAAAAAACTCCAACTTCTTATTTTTACCACTTTTCCCCCAATTGGTTTCCTACAACGCATGGGCAAAGTGGTAAAATAAGAGTTGCTCCGATTCAACCTAGGTTAGGTCATACTTACCCTAAGGACATGGTAGTACCAGAGGATGCCCGCGAGCAAAAAACTCCAACTTCTTATTTTCACCCCTTTGCCCCAATTCGTTTCCTTCAACGCATGGGCAAAGCGGTAAAAATAAGAGTCGCTCCGATTCACCCCGGGTAGGGGCATACTTTCCCTAATGTAATGGTAGTACCATTGGATGTCCGCGTGCAAAAAACTCTAACTTCTTATGTTTACCACTTTGCTCTCAATTGGTTTCCTACAACGCATGGGCAAAGTGGGAAAATAAGAGTAGCTCCGATTCAACCTAGGTTAGGTCATACTTACCCTAAGGACATGGTAGTACCAGAGGATGCCCGCGAGCAAAAAACTCCAACTTCTTATTTTTACCACTTTTCCCCCAATTGGTTTCCTACAACGCATGGGCAAAGTGGTAAAATAAGAGTTGCTCCGATTCAACCTAGGTTAGGTCATACTTACCCTAAGGACATGGTAGTACCAGAGGATGCCCGCGAGCAAAAAACTCCAACTTCTTATTTTTACCCCTTTGCCCCCAATTCGTTTCCTTCAACGCATGGGCAAAGTGGTAAAAATAAGAGTCGCTCCGATTCACCACGGGTAAGGGCATACTTTCCCTAATGTAATGGTAGTACCATTGGATGTCCGCGTGCAAAAAACTCCAACTTCTTATGTTTACCACTTTGCTCTCAATTGGTTTCCTACAACGCATGGGCAAAGTGGTAAAATAAGAGTTGCTCCGATTCAACCTAGGTTAGGCCATACTTACCCTAAGGACATGGTAGTACCAGAGGATGCCCGCGAGCAAAAAACTCCAACTTCTTATTTTTACCCCTTTGCCCCCATTTCGTTTCCTTCAACGCATGGGCAAAGTGGTAAAAATAAGAGTCGCTCCGATTCACCACGGGTAAGGGCATACTTTCCCTAATGTAATGGTAGTACCATTGGATGTCCGCGTGCAAAAAACTCCAACTTCTTATGTTTACCACTTTGCTCTCAATTGGTTTCCTACAACGCATGGGCAAAGTGGTAAAATAAGAGTTGCTCCGATTCAACCTAGGTTAGGCCATACTTACCCTAAGGTCATGGTAGTACCAGAGGATGCCCGCGAATAAAAATCTCCAACTTCTTATTTTTACCACTTTTCACCCAATTGGTTTCCTTCAATGCATGGGCAAACTGGTAAAAATAAGAGTTGCTCCGATTCGCCCCGGGTTGGGGCATACTTACCCTAAGGTCATGGTAGTTCCATAGGACGTCCGCGTGCTAGAAACTCCAACTTCTTATGTTTACCACTTTGCTATCAATTGGTTTCCTACAACGCTTGGGCAAAGTGGTAAAATAAGAGTTGCTCCGATTCAACCTAGGTTAGGCCATACTTACCCTAAGGTCATGGTAGTACCAGAGGATGCCGGCGAGCAAAAAACTCCAACTTCTTATTTTTACCACTTTTCCCCCAATTGGTTTCCTTTAATGCATGGGCAAACTGGTAAAAATAAGAGTTGCTCCGATTCGCCCCGGGTTGGGGCATACAACCTAAGGTCATGGTAGTACCATAGGACGTCCGCGTGCAAAAAAGTCCAACTTCTTATGTTTACCACTTTGCTATCAATTGGTTTCCTACAACGCATGGGCAAAGTGGTAAAATAAGAGTTACTCCGATTCAACCTAGGTTAGGCCATACTTACCCTAAGGTCATGGTAGTACCAGAGGATGCGCGCGAGTAAAAAACTCCAACTTCTTATTTTTACCACTTTTCCCCCAATTGGTTTCCTACAACGCATGGGCAAAGTGGTAAAATAAGAGTTGCTCCGATTCAACCTAGGTTAGGTCATACTTACCCTAAGGACATGGTAGTACCAGAGGATGCCCGCGAGCAAAAAACTCCAACTTCTTATTTTTACCCCTTTGCCCCCAATTTGTTTCCTTCAACGCATGGGCAAAGTGGTAAAAATAAGAGTCGCTCCGATTCACCCCGGGAAGGGGCATACTTTCCCTAATGTAATGGTAGTACCATTGGATGTCCGCGTGCAAAAAACTCCAACTTCTTATGTTTACCACTTTGCTCTCAATTGGTTTCCTACAACGCATGGGCAAAGTGGGAAAATAAGAGTAGCTCCGATTCAACCTAGGTTAGGTCATACTTACCCTAAGGACATGGTAGTACCAGTGGATGCCCGCGAGCAAAAAACTCCAACTTCTTATTTTTACCACTTTTCCCCCAATTGGTTTCCTACAACGCATGGGCAAAGTGGTAAAATAAGAGTTGCTCCGATTCAACCTAGGTTAGGTCATACTTACCCTAAGGACATGGTAGTACCAGAGGATGCCCGCGAGCAAAAAACTCTAACTTTTTATTTTTACCCCTTTGCCCCAATTCGTTTCCTTCAACGTATGGGCAAAGTGGTAAAAATAAGAGTCGCTCCGATTCACCCCGGGTAGGGGCATACTTTCCCTAATGTAATGGTAGTACCATTGGATGTCCGCGTGCAAAAAACTCCAACTTCTTATGTTTACCACTTTGCTCTCAATTGGTTTCCTACAACGCATGGGCAAAGTGGTAAAATAAGAGTTGCTCCGATTCAACCTAGGTTAGGCCATACTTACCCTAAGGTCATGGTAGTACCAGAGGATGCCCGCGAATAAAAATCTCCAACTTCTTATTTTTACCACTTTTCACCCAATTGGTTTCCTTCAATGCATGGGCAAACTGGTAAAAATAAGAGTTGCTCCGATTCGCCCCGGGTTGGGGCATACTTACCCTAAGGTCATGGTAGTTCCATAGGACGTCCGCGTGCTAGAAACTCCAACTTCTTATGTTTACCACTTTGCTATCAATTGGTTTCCTACAACGCTTGGGCAAAGTGGTAAAATAAGAGTTGCTCCGATTCAACCTAGGTTAGGCCATACTTACCCTAAGGTCATGGTAGTACCAGAGGATGCCGGCGAGCAAAAAACTCCAACTTCTTATTTTTACCACTTTTCCCCCAATTGGTTTCCTTCAATGCATGGGCAAACTGGTAAAAATAAGAGTTGCTCCGATTCGCCCCGGGTTGGGGCATACTTAACCTATGGTCATGGTAGTACCATAGGACGTCCGCGTGCTAAAAACTCCAACTTCTTATGTTTACCACTTTGCTATCAATTGGTTTCCTACAACGCATGGGCAAAGTGGTAAAATAAGAGTTACTCCGATTCAACCTAGGTTAGGCCATACTTACCCTAAGGTCATGGTAGTACCAGAGGATGCGCGCGAGTAAAAAACTCCAACTTCTTATTTTTACCACTTTTCCCCCAATTGGTTTCCTACAACGCATGGGCAAAGTGGTAAAATAAGAGTTGCTCCGATTCAACCTAGGTTAGGTCATACTTACCCTAAGGACATGGTAGTACCAGAGGATGCCCGCGAGCAAAAAACTCCAACTTCTTATTTTTACCCCTTTGCCCCCAATTCGTTTCCTTCAACGCATGGGCAAAGTGGTAAAAATAAGAGTCGCTCCGATTCACCCCGGGTAGGGGCATACTTTCCCTAATGTAATGGTAGTACCATTGGATGTCCGCGTGCAAAAAACTCCAACTTCTTATGTTTACCACTTTGCTCTCAATTGGTTTCCTACAACGCATGGGCAAAGTGGTAAAATAAGAGTTGCTCCGATTCAACCTAGGTTAGGCCATACTTACCCTAAGGTCATGGTAGTACCAGAGGATGCCCGCGAATAAAAATCTCCAACTTCTTATTTTTACCACTTTTCCCCCAATTGGTTTCCTTCAATGCATGGGCAAACTGGTAAAAATAAGAGTTGCTCCGATTCGCCCCGGGTTGGGGCATACTTACCCTAAGGTCATGGTAGTTCCATAGGACGTCCGGGTGCTAAAAACTCCAACTTCTTATGTTTACCACTTTGCTATCAATTGGTTTCCTACAACGCTTGGGCAAAGTGGTAAAATAAGAGTTGCTCCGATTCAACCTAGGTTAGGCCATACTTACCCTAAGGTCATGGTAGTACCAGAGGATGCCGGCGAGCAAAAAACTCCAACTTCTTATTTTTACCACTTTTCCCCCAATTGGTTTCCTTCAATGCATGGGCAAACTGGTAAAAATAAGAGTTGCTCCGATTCGCCCCGGGTTAGGGCATACTTAATAACCTAAGGTCATGGTAGTACCATAGGACGTCCGCGTGCTAAAAACTCCAACTTCTTATGTTTACCACTTTGCTATCAATTGGTTTCCTACAACGCATGGGCAAAGTGGTAAAATAAGAGTTACTCCGATTCCACCTAGGTTAGGCCATACTTACCCTAAGGTCATGGTAGTACCAGAGGATGCGCGCGAGTAAAAAACTCCAACTTCTTATTTTTACCACTTTTCCCCCAATTGGTTTCCTACAACGCATGGGCAAAGTGGTAAAATAAGAGTTACTCCGATTCCACCTAGGTTAGGCCATACTTACCCTAAGGTCATGGTAGTACCAGAGGATGCGCGCGAGTAAAAAACTCCAACTTCTTATATTTACCACTTTTTCCCCAATTCGTTTCCTTCAACGCATGGGCAAAGTGGTAAAAATAAGAGTCTCTCCGATTCACCCCGGGTAGGGGCATACTTTTCCTAATGTAATGGTAGTACCATTGGATGTCCGCGTGCAAAAAACTACAACTTCTTATGTTTACCACTTTGCTATCAATTGGTTTCCTACAACGCATGGGCAAAGTGGTAAAATAAGAGTTGCTCCGATTCAACCTAGGTTAGGCCATACTTACCCTACTAAGGTCATGGTAGTACCAGAGGATGCCCGCGAATAAAAAACTCCAACCTCTTATTTTTACCACTTTTCCCCCAATTGGTTTCCTACAACGCATGGGCAAAGTGGTAAAATAAGAGTTGCTCCGATTCAACCTAGGTTAGGTCATACTTACCCTAAGGACATGGTAGTACCAGAGGATGCCCGCGAGCAAAAAACTCCAACTTCTTATTTTTACCCCTTTGCCCCCAATTCGTTTCCTTCAACGCATGGGCAAAGTGGTAAAAATAAGAGTCGCTCCGATTCACCCCGGGTAGGGGCATACTTTCCCTAATGTAATGGTAGTACCATTGGATGTCCGCGTGCAAAAAACTCCAACTTCTTATGTTTACCACTTTGCTCTCAATTGGTTTCCTACAACGCATGGGCAAAGTGGTAAAATAAGAGTTGCTCCGATTCAACCTAGGTTAGGCCATACTTACCCTAAGGTCATGGTAGTACCAGAGGATGCCCGCGAATAAAAATCTCCAACTTCTTATTTTTACGACTTTTCCCCAATTGGTTTCCTTCAATGCATGGGCAAACTGGTAAAAATAAGAGTTGCTCCGATTCGCCCCGGGTTGGGGCATACTTACCCTAAGGTCATGGTAGTTCCATAGGACGTCCGCGTGCTAAAAACTCCAACTTCTTATGTTTACCACTTTGCTATCAATTGGTTTCCTACAACGCTTGGGCAAAGTGGTAAAAATAAGAGTTGCTCTGATTCGCCCCGTGTTGGGGCATATTTACCGTAGGCTCATGGTAGTACCATAGGATGCCCGCGAGCAATAAACTCCAACCTCTTATTTTTGCCACTTTTCCCACAATTGGTTTCCTACAAAGCACGGGCAAAGTAGTAAAAATAAGAGTTGCTCTGATTCGCCCCGTGTTGGGGCATATTTACCGTAAGCTCATGGTAGTACCATAGGATGCCCGCGAGCAAGAAACTACAACCTCTTATTTTTGCCACTTTTCCCTCAATTGGTTTCCTACAAGTATGGGCAAAGTGGTAAAAATAAGAGTTGCTCTGATTTGCCCCGTGTTGGGGCATATTTACCGTAAGCTCATGGTAGTACCATAGGATGCCCGCGAGCAATAAACTCCAACCTCTTATTTTTACCACTTTGCTCCCAATTGTTTTCCTACAACGCATGGGCAAAGTGGGAAAATACGAGTTGCTCCGATTCAACCTAGGTTAGGTCATAATTACCCTAAGGTCATGGTAGTACCAGAGGATGCCCGCGAATAAAAATCTCCAACTTCTTATTTTTACCACTTTTCCCCCAATTGGTTTCCTTCAATGCATGGGCAAACTGGTAAAAATAAGAGTTGCTCCGATTCGCCCCGGGTTGGGGCATACTTACCCTAAGGTCATGGTAGTTCCATAGGACGTCCGCGTGCTAAAAACTCCAACTTCTTATGTTTACCACTTTGCTATCAATTGGTTTCCTACAACGCTTGGGCAAAGTGGTAAAAATAAGAGTTGCTCTGATTCGCCCGTGTTGGGGCATATTTACCGTAAGCTCATGGTAGTACCATAGGATGCCCGCGAGCAATAAACTCCAACCTCTTATTTTTGCCACTTTTCCCACAATTGGTTTCCTACAAAGCACGGGCAAAGTAGTAAAAATAAGTGTTGCTCTGATTCGCCCCGTGTTGGGGCATATTTACCCGTAAGCTCATGGTAGTACCATAGGATGCCCGCGAGCAAGAAACTACAACCTCTTATTTTTGCCACTTTTCCCTCAATTGGTTTCCTACAAGTATGGGCAAAGTGGTAAAAATAAGAGTTGCTCTGATTTGCCCCGTGTAGGGGCATATTTACCGTAAGCTCATGGTAGTACCATAGGATGCCCGCGAGCAATAAACTCCAACCTCTTATTTTTACCACTTTGCCCCCAATTGGTTTCCTACAACGCATGGGCAAAGTGGTAAAATAAGAGTTGCTCCGATTCAACCTAGGTTAGGTCATACTTACCCTAAGGACATGGTAGTACCAGAGGATGCTCGCGAGCAAAAAACTCCAACTTCTTATTTTTACCCCTTTGCCCCCAATTCGTTTCCTTCAACGCATGGGCAAAGTGGTAAAAATAAGAGTCGCTCCGATTCACCCCGGGTAGGGGCATACTTTCCCTAATGTAATGGTAGTACCATTGGATGCCCGCGAATAAAAATCTCCAACTTCTTATTTTTACCACTTTTCCCCCAATTGGTTTCCTTCAATGCATGGGCAAACTGGTAAAAATAAGAGTTAATCCGATTCGCCCCGGGTTGGGGCATACTTACCCTAAGGTCATGGTAGTTCCATAGGACGTCCGCGTGCTAAAAACTCCAACTTCTTATGTTTACCACTTTGCTATCAATTGGTTTCCTTCAACGCATGGGCAAAGTGGTAAAATAAGAGTTGCTCCGATTCAACCTAGGTTTGGCCATACTTACCCTAAGGTCATGGTAGTACCAGAGGATGCCGGCGAGCAAAAAACTCCAACTTCTTATTTTTACCACTTTTCCCCCAATTGGTTTCCTTCAATGCATGGGCAAACTGGTAAAAATAAGAGTTGCTCCGATTCGCCCCGGGTTAGGGCATACTTAATAACCTAAGGTCATGGTAGTACCATAGGACGTCCGCGTGCTAAAAACTCCAACTTCTTATGTTTACCACTTTGCTATCAATTGGTTTCCTACAACGCGTGGGCAAAGTGGTAAAATAAGAGTTACTCCGATTCAACCTAGGTTAGGCCATACTTACCCTAAGGTCATGGTAGTACCAGAGGATGCGCGCGAGTAAAAAACTCCAACTTCTTATATTTACCACTTTTTCCCCAATTCGTTTCCTTCAACGCATGGGCAAAGTGGTAAAAATAAGAGTCGCTCCGATTCACCCCGGGTAGGGGCATACTTTTCCTAATGTAACGGTAGTACCATTGGGTGTCCGCGTGCAAAAAACTACAACTTCTTATGTTTACCACTTTGCTACCAATTGGTTTCCTACAACGCATGGGCAAAGTGGTAAAATAAGAGTTGCTCCGATTCAACCTAGGTTAGGCCATACTTACCCTAAGGTCATGGTAGTACCAGAGGATGCCCGCGAATAAAAATCTCCAACTTCTTATTTTTACCACTTTTCCCCCAATTGGTTTCCTTCAATGCATGGGCAAACTGGTAAAAATAAGAGTTGCTCCGATTCGCCCCGGGTTGGGGCATACTTACCCTAAGGTCATGGTAGTTCCATAGGACGTCCGCGTGCTAAAAACTCCAACTTCTTATGTTTACCACTTTGCTATCAATTGGTTTCCTACAACGCTTGGGCAAAGTGGTAAAAATAAGAGTTGCTCTGATTCGCCCCGTGTTGGGGCATATTTACCGTAGGCTCATGGTAGTACCATAGGATGCCCGCGAGCAATAAACTCCAACCTCTTATTTTTGCCACTTTTCCCACAATTGGATTCCTACAAAGCACGGGCAAAGTAGTAAAAATAAGAGTTGCTCTGATTCGCCCCGTGTTGGGGCATATTTACCGTAAGCTCATGGTAGTACCATAGGATGCCCGCGAGCAAGAAACTACAACCTCTTATTTTTGCCACTTTTCCCTCAATTGGTTTCCTACAAGTATGGGCAAAGTGGTAAAAATAAGAGTTGCTCTGATTTGCCCCGTGTTGGGGCATATTTACCGTAAGCTCATGGTAGTACCATAGGATGCCCGCGAGCAATAAACTCCAACCTCTTATTTTTACCACTTTGCCCCCAATTGTTTTCCTACAATGCATGGGCAAAGTGGGAAAATAAGAGTTGCTCCGATTCAACCTAGGTTAGGTCATACTTACCCTAAGGTCATGGTAGTACCAGAGGATGCCCGCGAATAAAAATCTCCAACTTCTTATTTTTACCACTTTTCCCCCAATTGGTTTCCTTCAATGCATGGGCAAACTGGTAAAAATAAGAGTTGCTCCGATTCGCCCCGGTTTGGGGCATACTTACCCTAAGGTCATGGTAGTTCCATAGGACGTCCGCGTGCTAAAAACTCCAACTTCTTATGTTTACCACTTTGCTATCAATTGGTTTCCTACAACGCTTGGGCAAAGTGGTAAAAATAAGAGTTGCTCTGATTCGCCCCGTGTTGGGGCATATTTACCGTAAGCTCATGGTAGTACCATAGGATGCCCGCGAGCAATAAACTCCAACCTCTTATTTTTGTCACTTTTCCCACAATTGGTTTCCTACAAAGCACGGGCAAAGTAGTAAAAATAAGTGTTGCTCTGATTCGCCCCGTGTTGGGGCATATTTACCGTAAGCTCATGGTAGTACCATAGGATGCCCGCGAGCAAGAAACTACAACCTCTTATTTTTGCCACTTTTCCCTCAATTGGTTTCCTACAAGTATGGGCAAAGTGGTAAAAATAAGAGTTGCTCTGATTTGCCCCGTGTTGGGGCATATTTACCGTAAGCTCATGGTAGTACCATAGGATGCCCGCGAGCAATAAACTCCAACCTCTTATTTTTACCACTTTGCCCCCAATTGGTTTCCTACAACGCATGGGCAAAGTGGTAAAATAAGAGTTGCTCCGATTCAACCTAGGTTAGGTCATACTTACCCTAAGGACATGGTAGTACCAGAGGATGCCCGCGAGCAAAAAACTCCAACTTCTTATTTTTACCCCTTTGCCCCCAATTCGTTTCCTTCAACGCATGGGCAAAGTGGTAAAAATAAGAGTCGCTCCGATTCACCCCGGGTAGGGGCATACTTTCCCTAATGTAATGGTAGTACCATTGGATGCCCGCGAATAAAAATCTCCAACTTCTTATGTTTACCCCTTTGCCCCCAATTCGTTTCCTTCAACGCATGGGCAAAGTGGTAAAATAAGAGTTGCTCCGATTCAACCTAGCTTAGGCCATACTTACCCTAAGGTCATGGTAGTACCAGAGGATGCGCGCGAGTAAAAAACTCCAACTTCTTATATTTACCACTTTTCCCCCAATTGGTTTCCTTCAATGCATGGGCAAACTGGTAAAAATAAGAGTTGCTCCGATTCGCCCCTGGTTGGGGCATACTTACCCTAAGGTCATGGTAGTACCAGAAGATGCCCGCGAGCAAAAAACTCCAACTTCATATTTTTACCACTTTTCCCCAATTGGTTTCCTTCAATGCATGGGCAAACTGGTAAAAATAAGAGTTGCTCCGATTCGCCCCTCGTTGGGGCATACTTACCGTAAGGTCATCGTAGTACCATTGGACGTCCCTGTGTAAAAAACTCCAACTTCTTATGTTTACCTCTTTGCTCTCAATTGGTTTCCTACAACGCATGGGCAAAGTGGTAAAATAAGAGTTGCTCCGATTCAACCTAGCTTAGGCCATACTTACCCTAAGGTCATGGTAGTACCAGAGGATGCCTGCGAATAAAAATCTCCAACTTCTTATTTTTACCACTTTTCCCCCAATTGGTTTTCTTCAATGCTTGGGCGAACTGGTAAAAATAAGAGTTGCTCCGATTTGCCCCGGGTTGGGGCATACTTACCCTAAGGTCATGGTAGTTCCATAGGACGTCCGCGTGCTAAAAACTCCAACTTCTTATGTTTACCACTTTGCTATCAATTGGTTTCCTACAACGCTTGGGCAAAGTGGTAAAATAAGAGTTGCTCCGATTCAACCTAGCTTAGGCCATACTTACCCTAAGGTCATGGTAGTACCAGAGGATGCGCGCGAGTAAAAAACTCCAACTTCTTATATTTACCACTTTTCCCCCAATTGGTTTCCTTCAATGCATGGGCAAACTGGTAAAAATAAGAGTTGCTCCGATTCGCCCCTGGTTGGGGCATACTTACCCTAAGGTCATGGTAGTACCAGAAGATGCCCGCGAGCAAAAAACTCCAACTTCATATTTTTACCACTTTTCCCCCAATTGGTTTCCTTCAATGCATGGGCAAACTGGTAAAAATAAGAGTTGCTCCGATTCGCCCCTCGTTGGGGCATACTTACCGTAAGGTCATCGTAGTACCATTGGACGTCCCTGTGTAAAAAACTCCAACTTCTTATGTTTACCTCTTTGCTCTCAATTGGTTTCCTACAACGCATGGGCAAAGTGGTAAAATAAGAGTTGCTCCGATTCAACCTAGCTTAGGCCATACTTACCCTAAGGTCATGGTAGTACCAGAGGATGCGCGCGAGTAAAAAACTCAAACTTCTTATATTTACCACTTTTCCCCCAATTGGTTTCCATCAATGCTTGGGCAAACTGGTAAAAATAAGAGTTGCTCCGATTCGCCCCTGGTTGGGGCATACTTACCCTAAGGTCATCGTAGTACCATTGGACGTCCCTGTGTAAAAAACTCCAACTTCTTATCTTTACCACTTTTCTCTCAATTGGTTTACTACAACGCATGGGCAAAGTGGTAAAATAAGAGTTGCTCCGATTCAACCTAGGTTAGGTCATACTTACCGTAAGGTCATGGTAGTACCAGAAGATGCCCGCGAGCAAAAAACTCCAACTTCTTATTTTTACCACTTTGCCCCCAATTGGTTTCCTACATCGCATGGGGCAAACTGGTAAAATAAGAGTTGCTCCGATTCAACCTAGGTTAGGTCATACTTACCCTAAGGACATGGTAGTACCAGAGGATGCCCGCGAGCAAAAAACTCCAACTTCTTATTTTTACCACTTTTCCCCAATTGGTTTCCTACAACGCATGGGCAAAGTGGTAAAATAAGGGTTGCTCCGATTCAACCTAGGTTAGGTCATACTTACCCTAAGGTCATGGTAGTACCAGAAGATGCCCGCGAGCAAAAAACTCCAACATCATATTTTTACCACTTTTCCCCCAATTGGTTTCCTTCAATGCATGGGCAAACTGGTAAAAATAAGAGTTGCTCCGATTCGCCCCTGGTTGGGGCATACTTACCCTAAGGTCATCGTAGTACCATTGGACGTCCCTGTGTAAAAAACTCCAACTTCTTATGTTTACCTCTTTGCTCTCAATTGGTTTCCTACAACGCATGGGCAAAGTGGTAAAATAAGAGTTGCTCCGATTCAACCTAGCTTAGGCCAAACTTACCCTAAGGTCATGGTAGTACCAGAGGATGCGCGCGAGTAAAAAACTCCAACTTCTTATATTTACCACTTTTCCCCCAATTGGTTTCCTTCAATGCATGGGCAAACTGGTAAAAATAAGAGTTGCTCCGATTCGCCCCGGGTTGGGGCATACTTACCCTAAGGTCATGGTAGTTCCATAGGACGTCCGCGTGCTAAAAACTCCAACTTCTTATGTTTACCACTTTGCTATCAATTGGTTTCCTACAACGCTTGGGCAAAGTGGTAAAATAAGAGTTGCTCCGATTCAACATAGGTTAGGCCATACTTACCTAAGGTCATGGTAGTACCAGAGGATGCCCGCGAGCAAAAAACTCCAACTTCATATTTTTACCACTTTTCCCCCAATTGGTTTCCTTCAATGCATGGGCAAACTGGTAAAAATAAGAGTTGCTCCGATTCGCCCGGGTTGGGGCATACTTAACCTAAGGTCATGGTAGTACCATAGGACGTCCGCGTGCTAAAAACTCCAACTTCTTATGTTTACCACTTTGCTATCAATTGGTTTCCTACAACGCTTGGGCAAAGTGGTAAAATAAGAGCTGCTCCGATTCAACCTTGGTTAGGCCATACTTACCCTAAGGTCATGGTAGTACCAGAGGATGCGCGCAAGTAAAAAACTCCAACTTCTTATATTTACCACTTTTTCCCCAATTCGTTTGCTTCAACGCATGGGCAAAGTGTTAAAAATCAGAGTCGCTCCGATTCACCCCGGGTAGGGGCATACTTTCCCTAATGTAATGGTAGTACCATTGGATGTCCGCGTGCAAAAAACTCCAACTTCTTATGTTTACCACTTTACTCGCAATTGGTTTCTATATATGCGTGGGCAAAGTGGTAAAAATAAGAGTTGTTCGCCCCGGGTTGTAGCATACTTATCCTACGGTCATGGTAGTACCAGAGAATGCCCTCGAGCAAAAAACTCCAACTTCTTATTTTTACCACTTTGCCCCCAGTTGGTTTCCTTCAACGCAAGGACAAACTGGTAAAAAAAAGAGTTGCTGCGATTCGCCCCGGGTTGGGGCATACTTACCCTAAGGTCATGGTAGTACCATAGGACGTCCGCGTGCTAAAAACTCCAACTTCTTATGTTTACCACTTTGCTATCAATTGGTTTCCTACAACGCATGGGCAAAGTGGTAAAATAAGAGTTGCTCCGATTCAACCTAGGTTAGGCCATACTTACCCTAAGGTCATGGTAGTACCAGAGGATGCCCGCGAGCAAAAAACTCCAACTTCATATTTTTACCACTTTTCCCCCAATTGGTTTCCTTCAATGCATGGGCAAACTGGTAAAAATAAGAGTTGCTCCGATTCGCCCCTCGTTGGGGCATACTTACCGTAAGGTCATCGTAGTACCATTGGACGTCCCTGTGTAAAAAACTCCAACTTCTTATGTTTACCTCTTTGCTCTCAATTGGTTTCCTACAACGCATGGGCAAAGTGGTAAAATAAGAGTTGCTCCGATTCAACCTAGCTTAGGCCATACTTACCCTAAGGTCATGGTAGTACCAGAGGATGCGCGCGAGTAAAAAACTCAAACTTCTTATATTTACCACTTTTCCCCCAATTGGTTTCCATCAATGCTTGGGCAAACTGGTAAAAATAAGAGTTGCTCCGATTCGCCCCTGGTTGGGGCATACTTACCCTAAGGTCATCGTAGTACCATTGGACGTCCCTGTGTAAAAAACTCCAACTTCTTATCTTTACCACTTTTCTCTCAATTGGTTTACTACAACGCATGGGCAAAGTGGTAAAATAAGAGTTGCTCCGATTCAACCTAGGTTAGGTCATACTTACCGTAAGGTCATGGTAGTACCAGAAGATGCCCGCGAGCAAAAAACTCCAACTTCTTATTTTTACCACTTTGCCCCCAATTGGTTTCCTACAACGCATGGGCAAAGTGGTAAAATAAGAGTTGCTCCGATTCAACCTAGCTTAGGCCAAACTTACCCTAAGGTCATGGTAGTACCAGAGGATGCGCGCGAGTAAAAAACCCCAACTTCTTATATTTACCACTTTTCCCCCAATTGGTTTCCTTCAATGCATGGGCAAACTGGTAAAAATAAGAGTTGCTCCGATTCGCCCCGGGTTGGGGCATACTTACCCTAAGGTCATGGTAGTTCCATAGGACGTCCGCGTGCTAAAAACTCCAACTTCTTATGTTTACCACTTTGCTATCAATTGGTTTCCTACAACGCTTGGGCAAAGTGGTAAAATAAGAGTTGCTCCGATTCAACATAGGTTAGGCCATACTTACCCTAAGGTCATGGTAGTACCAGAGGATGCCCGCGAGCAAAAAACTCCAACTTCATATTTTTACCACTTTTCCCCCAATTGGTTTCCTTCAATGCATGGGCAAACTGGTAAAAATAAGAGTTGCTCCGATTCGCCCCGGGTTGGGGCATACTTAACCTAAGGTCATGGTAGTACCATAGGACGTCCGCGTGCTAAAAACTCCAACTTCTTATGTTTACCACTTTGCTATCAATTGGTTTCCTACAACGCTTGGGCAAAGTGGTAAAATAAGAGCTGCTCCGATTCAACCTTGGTTAGGCCATACTTACCCTAAGGTCATGGTAGTACCAGAGGATGCGCGCAAGTAAAAAACTCCAACTTCTTATATTTACCACTTTTTCCCCAATTCGTTTGCTTCAACGCATGGGCAAAGTGTTAAAAATCAGAGTCGCTCCGATTCACCCCGGGTAGGGGCATACTTTCCCTAATGTAATGGTAGTACCATTGGATGTCCGCGTGCAAAAAACTCCAACTTCTTATGTTTACCACTTTACTCGCAATTGGTTTCTATATATGCGTGGGCAAAGTGGTAAAAATAAGAGTTGTTCGCCCCGGGTTGTAGCATACTTATCCTACGGTCATGGTAGTACCAGAGAATGCCCTCGAGCAAAGAACTCCAACTTCTTATTTTTACCACTTTGCCCCCAGTTGGTTTCCTTCAACGCAAGGACAAACTGGTAAAAAAAAGAGTTGCTGCGATTCGCCCCGGGTTGGGCATACTTACCCTAAGGTCATGGTAGTACCATAGGACGTCCGCGTGCTAAAAACTCCAACTTCTTATGTTTACCACTTTGCTATCAATTGGTTTCCTACAACGCATGGGCAAAGTGGTAAAATAAGAGTTGCTCCGATTCAACCTAGGTTAGGCCATACTTACCCTAAGGTCATGGTAGTACCAGAGGATGCCCGCGAGCAAAAAACTCCAACTTCATATTTTTACCACTTTTCCCCCAATTGGTTTCCTTCAATGCATGGGCAAACTGGTAAAAATAAGAGTTGCTCCGATTCGCCCCTCGTTGGGGCATACTTACCGTAAGGTCATCGTAGTACCATTGGACGTCCCTGTGTAAAAAACTCCAACTTCTTATGTTTACCTCTTTGCTCTCAATTGGTTTCCTACAACGCATGGGCAAAGTGGTAAAATAAGAGTTGCTCCGATTCAACCTAGCTTAGGCCATACTTACCCTAAGGTCATGGTAGTACCAGAGGATGCGCGCGAGTAAAAAACTCAAACTTCTTATATTTACCACTTTTCCCCCAATTGGTTTCCATCAATGCTTGGGCAAACTGGTAAAAATAAGAGTTGCTCCGATTCGCCCCTGGTTGGGGCATACTTACCCTAAGGTCATCGTAGTACCATTGGACGTCCCTGTGTAAAAAACTCCAACTTCTTATCTTTACCACTTTTCTCTCAATTGGTTTACTACAACGCATGGGCAAAGTGGTAAAATAAGAGTTGCTCCGATTCAACCTAGGTTAGGTCATACTTACCGTAAGGTCATGGTAGTACCAGAAGATGCCCGCGAGCAAAAAACTCCAACTTCTTATTTTTACCACTTTGCCCCAATTGGTTTCCTACAACGCATGGGCAAACTGGTAAAATAAGAGTTGCTCCGATTCAACCTAGGTTAGGTCATACTTACCCTAAGGACATGGTAGTACCAGAGGATGCCCGCGAGCAAAAAACTCCAACTTCTTATTTTTACCACTTTTCCCCCAATTGGTTTCCTACAACGCATGGGCAAAGTGGTAAAATAAGGGTTGCTCCGATTCAACCTAGGTTAGGTCATACTTACCCTAAGGTCATGGTAGTACCAGAAGATGCCCGCGAGCAAAAAACTCCAACATCATATTTTTACCACTTTTCCCCAATTGGTTTCCTTCAATGCATGGGCAAACTGGTAAAAATAAGAGTTGCTCCGATTCGCCCCTGGTTGGGGCATACTTACCCTAAGGTCATCGTAGTACCATTGGACGTCCCTGTGTAAAAAACTCCAACTTCTTATGTTTACCTCTTTGCTCTCAATTGGTTTCCTACAACGCATGGGCAAAGTGGTAAAATAAGAGTTGCTCCGATTCAACCTAGCTTAGGCCAAACTTACCCTAAGGTCATGGTAGTACCAGAGGATGCGCGCGAGTAAAAAACCCCAACTTCTTATATTTACCACTTTTCCCCCAATTGGTTTCCTTCAATGCATGGGCAAACTGGTAAAAATAAGAGTTGCTCCGATTCGCCCCGGGTTGGGGCATACTTACCCTAAGGTCATGGTAGTTCCATAGGACGTCCGCGTGCTAAAAACTCCAACTTCTTATGTTTACCACTTTGCTATCAATTGGTTTCCTACAACGCTTGGGCAAAGTGGTAAAATAAGAGTTGCTCCGATTCAACATAGGTTAGGCCATACTTACCCTAAGGTCATGGTAGTACCAGAGGATGCCCGCGAGCAAAAAACTCCAACTTCTTATTTTTACCACTTTTCCCCCAATTGGTTTCCTTCAATGCATGGGCAAACTGGTAAAAATAAGAGTTGCTCCGATTCGCCCCGGGTTGGGGCATACTTAACCTAAGGTCATGGTAGTACCATAGGACGTCCGCGTGCTAAAAACTCCAACTTCTTATGTTTACCACTTTGCTATCAATTGGTTTCCTACAACGCTTGGGCAAAGTGGTAAAATAAGAGCTGCTCCGATTCAACCTTGGTTAGGCCATACTTACCCTAAGGTCATGGTAGTACCAGAGGATGCGCGCAAGTAAAAAACTCCAACTTCTTATATTTACCACTTTTTCCCCAATTCGTTTGCTTCAACGCATGGGCAAAGTGGTAAAATAAGAGTTGCTCCGATTCAACCTAGGTTAGGCCATACTTACCCTAAGGTCATGGTAGTACCAGAGGATGCCCGCGAGCAAAAAACTCCAACTTCTTATTTTTACCACTTTTCCCCCAATTGGTTTCCTTCAATGCATGGGCAAACTGGTAAAAATAAGAGTTGCTCCGATTCGCCCCGGGTTGGGGCATACTTAACCTAAGGTCATGGTAGTACCATAGGACGTCCGCGTGCTAAAAACTCCAACTTCTTATGTTTACCACTTTACTCGCAATTGGTTTCTATATATGCGTGGGCAAAGTGGTAAAAATAAGAGTTACTTGCTCCGATTCAGCCTAGGTTAGGCCATACTTACCCTAAGGTCATGGTAGTACCAGAGGATGCGCGCAAGTAAAAAACTCCAACTTCTTATATTTACCACTTTTTCCCCAATTCGTTTGCTTCAACGCATGGGCAAAGTGTTAAAAATCAGAGTCGCTCCGATTCACCCCGGGTAGGGGCATACTTTCCCTAATGTAATGGTAGTACCATTGGATGTCCGCGTGCAAAAAACTCCAACTTCTTATGTTTACCACTTTACTCGCAATTGGTTTCTATATATGCGTGGGCAAAGTGGTAAAAATAAGAGTTGTTCGCCCCGGGTTGTAGCATACTTATCCTACGGTCATGGTAGTACCAGAGAATGCCCTCGAGCAAAAAACTCCAACTTCTTATTTTTACCACTTTGCCCCCAGTTGGTTTCCTTCAACGCAAGGACAAACTGGTAAAAAAAAGAGTTGCTGCGATTCGCCCCGGGTTGGGGCATACTTACCCTAAGGTCATGGTAGTACCATAGGACGTCCGCGTGCTAAAAACTCCAACTTCTTATGTTTACCACTTTGCTATCAATTGGTTTCCTACAACGCATGGGCAAAGTGGTAAAATAAGAGTTGCTCCGATTCAACCTAGGTTAGGCCATACTTACCCTAAGGTCATGGTAGTACCAGAGGATGCCCGCGAGCAAAAAACTCCAACTTCTTATTTTTACCACTTTTCCCCCAATTGGTTTCCTTCAATGCATGGGCAAACTGGTAAAAATAAGAGTTGCTCCGATTCGCCCCGGGTTGGGGCATACTTAACCTAAGGTCATGGTAGTACCATAGGACGTCCGCGTGCTAAAAACTCCAACTTCTTATGTTTACCACTTTACTCGCAATTGGTTTCTATATATGCGTGGGCAAAGTGGTAAAAATAAGAGTTACTTGCTCCGATTCAGCCTAGGTTAGGCCATACTTACCCTAAGGTCATGGTAGTACCAGAGGATGCGCGCAAGTAAAAAACTCCAACTTCTTATATTTACCACTTTTTCCCCAATTCGTTTGCTTCAACGCATGGGCAAAGTGTTAAAAATCAGAGTCGCTCCGATTCACCCCGGGTAGGGGCATACTTTCCCTAATGTAATGGTAGTACCATTGGATGTCCGCGTGCAAAAAACTCCAACTTCTTATGTTTACCACTTTACTCGCAATTGGTTTCTATATATGCGTGGGCAAAGTGGTAAAAATAAGAGTTGTTCGCCCCGGGTTGTAGCATACTTATCCTACGGTCATGGTAGTACCAGAGAATGCCCTCGAGCAAAAAACTCCAACTTCTTATTTTTACCACTTTGCCCCCAGTTGGTTTCCTTCAACGCAAGGACAAACTGGTAAAAAAAAGAGTTGCTGCGATTCGCCCCGGGTTGGGGCATACTTACCCTAAGGTCATGGTAGTACCATAGGACGTCCGCGTGCTAAAAACTCCAACTTCTTATGTTTACCACTTTGCTATCAATTGGTTTCCTACAACGCATGGGCAAAGTGGTAAAATAAGAGTTGCTCCGATTCAACCTAGGTTAGGCCATACTTACCCTAAGGTCATGGTAGTACCAGAGGATGCCCGCGAGCAAAAAACTCCAACTTCTTATTTTTACCACTTTTCCCCCAATTGGTTTCCTTCAATGCATGGGCAAACTGGTAAAAATAAGAGTTGCTCCGATTCGCCCCGGGTTGGGGCATACTTAACCTAAGGTCATGGTAGTACCATAGGACGTCCGCGTGCTAAAAACTCCAACTTCTTATGTTTACCACTTTACTCGCAATTGGTTTCTATATATGCGTGGGCAAAGTGGTAAAAATAAGAGTTACTTGCTCCGATTCAGCCTAGGTTAGGCCATACTTACCCTAAGGTCATGGTAGTACCAGAGGATGCGCGCAAGTAAAAAACTCCAACTTCTTATATTTACCACTTTTTCCCCAATTCGTTTCCTTCAACGCATGGGCAAAGTGGTAAAAATCAGAGTCGCTCCGATTCACCCCGGGTAGGGGCATACTTTCCCTAATGTAATGGTAGTACCATTGGATGTCCGCGTGCAAAAAACTCCAACTTCTTATGTTTACCACTTTACTCGCAATTGGTTTCTATATATGCGTGGGCAAAGTGGTAAAAATAAGAGTTGTTCGCCCCGGGTTGTAGCATACTTATCCTACGGTCATGGTAGTACCAGAGAATGCCCGCGAGCAAAAAACTCCAACTTCTTATTTTTACCACTTTGCCCCCAATTGGTTTCCTTCAACGCAAGGACAAACTGGTAAAAAAAAGAGTTGCTGCGATTCGGCCCGCGTTGGGGCATACTTACCCTAAGGTCATGGTAGTACCATAGGACGTCCGCGTGCTAAAAACTCCAACTTCTTATGTTTACCCCTTTGCTATCAATTGGTTTCCTACAACGCATGGGCAAAGTGGTAAAATAAGAGTTGCTCCGATTCAACCTAGGTTAGGCCATACTTACCCTAAGGTCATGTTAGTTCCAGAGGATGCCCGTGAGCAAAAATCTCCAACTTCTTATTTTTACCACTTTTCCCCCAATTGGTTTCCTTCAATGCATGGGCAAATTGGTAAAAATAAGAGTTGCTCCGATTCGCCCCGGGTTGGGACATACTTACCCTAAGGTCATGATAGTACCATAGGACGTCCGCGTGCTAAAAACTCCAACTTCTTATGTTTACCACTTTGCTATCAATTGGTTTCCTACAACGCATGGGCAAAGTGGTAAAATAAGAGTTGCTCCAATTCAACCTAGGTTAGGCCATACTTACCCTAAGGTCATGGTAGTACCAGAGGATGCGCGCGAGTAAAAAACTCCAACTTCTTATATTTACCACTTTTTCCCCAATTCGTTGCTTCAACGCATGGGCAATGTGGTAAAAATAAGAGTCGCTCCGATTCACCCCGGGTAGGGGCATACTTTCCCTAATGTAATGGTAGTACCATTGGATGTCCGCGTGCAAAAAACTCCAACTTCTTATGTTTACCACTTTACTCGCAATTGGTTTCTATATATGCGTGGGCAAAGTGGTAAAAATAAGAGTTGTTCACCCCGGGTTGTAGCATACTTATCCTACGGTCATGGTAATACCAGAGAATGCCCGCGAGCAAAAAACTCCAACTTCTTATTTTTACCACTTTTCCCCAATTGGTTTCCTACAACGCATGGGCAAAGTGGTAAAATAAGAGTTGCTCCGATTCAACCTAGGTTAGGTCATACTTACCCTAAGGACATGGTAGTACCAGTGGATGCCCGCGAGCAAAAAACTCCAACCTCTTATTTTTACCCCTTTGCCCCCAATTCGTTTCCTTCAACGCATGGGCAAAGTGGTAAAAATAAGAGTCGCTCCGATTCACCCCGGGTAGGGAATACTTTCCCTAATGTAATGGTAGTACCATTGGATGTCCGCGTGCAAAAAACTCCAACTTCTTATGTTTACCACTTTGCTCTCAATTGGTTTCCTACAACGAATGGGCAAAGTGGTAAAATAAGAGTTGCTCCGATTCAACCTAGGTTAGGCCATACTTACCCTAAGGTCATGGTAGTACCAGAGGATGCGCGCAAGTAAAAAACTCCAACTTCTTATATTTACCACTTTTTCCCCAATTCGTTTGCTTCAACGCATGGGCAAAGTGTTAAAAATCAGAGTCGCTCCGATTCACCCCGCGTAGGGGCATACTTTCCCTAATGTAGTGGTAGTACCATTGGATGTCCGCGTGCAAAAAACTCCAACTTCTTATGTTTACCACTTTACTCGCAATTGGTTTCTATATATGCGTGGGCAAAGTGGTAAAAATAAGAGTTGTTCGCCCCGGGTTGTAGCATACTTATCCTACGGTCATGGTAGTACCAGAGAATGCCCGCGAGCAAAAAACTCCAACTTCTTATTTTTACCACTTTGCCCCCAGTTGGTTTCCTTCAACGCAAGGACAAACTGGTAAAAAAAAGAGTTGCTGCGATTCGCCCCGGGTTGGGGCATACTTACCCTAAGGTCATGGTAGTACCATAGGACGTCCGCGTGCTAAAAACTCCAACTTCTTATGTTTACCACTTTGCTATCAATTGGTTTCCTACAACGCATGGGCAAAGTGGTAAAATAAGAGTTGCTCCGATTCAACCTAGGTTAGGCCATACTTACCCTAAGGTCATGGTAGTACCAGAGGATGCCCGCGAGCAAAAAACTCCAACTTCTTATTTTTACCACTTTTCCCCCAATTGGTTTCCTTCAATGCATGGGCAAACTGGTAAAAATAAGAGTTGCTCCGATTCGCCCCGGGTTGGGCATACTTAACCTAAGGTCATGGTAGTACCATAGGACGTCCGCGTGCTAAAAACTCCAACTTCTTATGTTTACCACTTTACTCGCAATTGGTTTCTATATATGCGTGGGCAAAGTGGTAAAAATAAGAGTTGCTTGCTCCGATTCAGCCTAGGTTAGGCCATACTTACCCTAAGGTCATGGTAGTACCAGAGGATGCGCGCAAGTAAAAAACTCCAACTTCTTATATTTACCACTTTTTCCCCAATTCGTTTCCTTCAACGCATGGGCAAAGTGGTAAAAATCAGAGTCGCTCCGATTCACCCCGGGTAGGGGCATACTTTCCCTAATGTAATGGTAGTACCATTGGATGTCCGCGTGCAAAAAACTCCAACTTCTTATGTTTACCACTTTACTCGCAATTGGTTTCTATATATGCGTGGGCAAAGTGGTAAAAATAAGAGTTGTTCGCCCCGGGTTGTAGCATACTTATCCTACGGTCATGGTAGTACCAGAGAATGCCCGCGAGCAAAAAACTCCAACTTCTTATTTTTACCACTTTGCCCCCAATTGGTTTCCTTCAACGCAAGGACAAACTGGTAAAAAAAAGAGTTGCTGCGATTCGGCCCGCGTTGGGGCATACTTACCCTAAGGTCATGGTAGTACCATAGGACGTCCGCGTGCTAAAAACTCCAACTTCTTATGTTTACCCCTTTGCTATCAATTGGTTTCCTACAACGCATGGGCAAAGTGGTAAAATAAGAGTTGCTCCGATTCAACCTAGGTTAGGCCATACTTACCCTAAGGTCATGTTAGTTCCAGAGGATGCCCGCGAGCAAAAATCTCCAACTTCTTATTTTTACCACTTTTCCCCCAATTGGTTTCCTTCAATGCATGGGCAAATTGGTAAAAATAAGAGTTGCTCCGATTCGCCCCGGGTTGGGACATACTTACCCTAAGGTCATGATAGTACCATAGGACGTCCGCGTGCTAAAAACTCCAACTTCTTATGTTTACCACTTTGCTATCAATTGGTTTCCTACAACGCATGGGCAAAGTGGTAAAATAAGAGTTGCTCCAATTCAACCTAGGTTAGGCCATACTTACCCTAAGGTCATGGTAGTACCAGAGGATGCGCGCGAGTAAAAAACTCCAACTTCTTATATTTACCACTTTTTCCCCAATTCGTTTGCTTCAACGCATGGGCAATGTGGTAAAAATAAGAGTCGCTCCGATTCACCCCGGGTAGGGGCATACTTTCCCTAATGTAATGGTAGTACCATTGGATGTCCGCGTGCAAAAAACTCCAACTTCTTATGTTTACCACTTTACTCGCAATTGGTTTCTATATATGCGTGGGCAAAGTGGTAAAAATAAGAGTTGTTCACCCCGGGTTGTAGCATACTTATCCTACGGTCATGGTAATACCAGAGAATGCCCGCGAGCAAAAAACTCCAACTTCTTATTTTTACCACTTTTCCCCCAATTGGTTTCCTACAACGCATGGGCAAAGTGGTAAAATAAGAGTTGCTCCGATTCAACCTAGGTTAGGTCATACTTACCCTAAGGACATGGTAGTACCAGAGGATGCCCGCGAGCAAAAAACTCCAACCTCTTATTTTTACCCCTTTGCCCCCAATTCGTTTCCTTCAACGCATGGGCAAAGTGGTAAAAATAAGAGTCGCTCCGATTCACCCCGGGTAGGGGAATACTTTCCCTAATGTAATGGTAGTACCATTGGATGTCCGCGTGCAAAAAACTCCAACTTCTTATGTTTACCACTTTGCTCTCAATTGGTTTCCTACAACGCATGGGCAAAGTGGTAAAATAAGAGTTGCTCCGATTCAACCTAGGTTAGGCCATACTTACCCTAAGGTCATGGTAGTACCAGAGGATGCCCGCGAGCAAAAAACTCCAACTTCTTATTTTTACCACTTTTCCCCCAATTGGTTTCCTTCAATGCATGGGCAAACTGGTAAAAATAAGAGTTGCTCCGAGTCGCCCCGAGTTGGGGCATACTTAACCTAAGGTCATGGTAGTACCAAAGGACGTCCGCGTGCTAAAAACTCCAACTTCTTATGTTTACCACTTTGCTATCAATTGGTTTCCTACAACGCATGGGCAAAGTGGTAAAATAAGAGTTGCTCCGATTCAACCTAGGTTAGGCCATACTTACCCTAAGGTCATGGTAGTACCAGAGGATGCGCGCGAGTAAAAAACTCCAACTTCTTATATTTACCACTTTTTCCCCAATTCGTTTCCTTCATCGCATGGGCAAAGTGGTAAAAATAAGAGTCGCTCCGATTCACCCCGGGTAGGGGCATACTTTCCCTAATGTAATGGTAGTACCATTTGGATGTCCGCGTGCAAAAAACTCCAACTTCTTATGTTTACCACTTTACTCGCAATTGGTTTCTATATATGCATGGGCAAAGTGGTAAAAATAAGAGTTGCTCTGATTCGCCCCGGGTTGTAGCATACTTATCCTACGGTCATGGTTGTACCAGAGAATGCCCGCGAGCAAAAAACTCCAACTTCTCATTTTTACCACTTTGCCCCCAATTGGTTTCCTTCAACGCAAGGACAAACTGATAAAAATAAGAGTTGCTGCGATCCGCCCCTGGTTGGGGCGTACTTACCCTAAGGTCATGGTAGTACCATAGGACGTCCGCGTGCTAAAAACTCCAACTTCTTATGTTTACCACTTTGCTATCAATTGGTTTCCTACAACGCATGGGCAAAGTGGTAAAATAAGAGTTGCTCCGATTCAACCTAGGTTAGGTCATACTTACCCTAAGGACATGGTAGTACCAGAGGATG
Organism: Juglans microcarpa x Juglans regia; assembly: GCF_004785595.1. Taxonomy (NCBI): domain Eukaryota; kingdom Viridiplantae; phylum Streptophyta; class Magnoliopsida; order Fagales; family Juglandaceae; genus Juglans; species Juglans microcarpa x Juglans regia. The sequence goes on from NC_054605.1 coordinate 3,899,195, forward strand.
CCCGCGAGCAAAAAACTCCAACTTCTTATCTTTACCCCTTTGCCCCCAATTCGTTTCCTTCAACGCATGGGCAAAGTGGTAAAAATAAGAGTCGCTCCGATTCACCCCGGGTAGGGGCATACTTTCCCTAATGTAATGGTAGTACCATTGGATGTCCGCGTGCAAAAAACTCCAACTTCTTATGTTTACCACTTTGCTCTCAATTGGTTTCCTACAACGCATGGGCAAAGTGGTAAAATAAGAGTTGCTCCGATTCATCCTAGGTTAGGCCATACATACCCTAAGGTCATGGTAGTACCAGAGGTTGCCCGCGAATAAAAATCTCCAACTTCTTATTTTTACCACTTTTCCCCCAATTGGTTTCCTTCAATGCTTGGGCAAACTGGTAAAAATAAGAGTTGCTTCGATTCGCCCCGGGTTGGAGCATAATTACCGTAAGGTCATGGTAGTACCATAAGATGCCCGGGAACAAAAAAGTACCTCTTAAAATCCTAATTCCTAAAAAGTAACTTTCCAAATAAGCCCTTGGCCAAAATACAAGGCCTTCTTGAAAACCCTAGTTCATTGAAAATAAGACGTGTGGGCCAGGCATCTTCAAGCCCACTTATTCTAAACTAATAAAATAAATCATTTAACCAAATTTGAAGTCTCCAATAACAATAGGCCCTATCTCTAAGTCACGTCTTCCACAGCTTGAATCAAGTGGATCAAAGCTGGTTCTCCTTCTTTCAAGCCCATCTTGAGTGTTGGGCTCTTGCTAGCTTCATCCCAAGTGGATTGCACCAATCCGTGCATTGCTTCCTTGATCTTCTTGGCCCTTGATCTTGTAATTGGCCCATCTGGAATTTGCAAATGATCTTTAAGACTAGGCCCACCTTGGTTCCCATCATTCCCCCTCTCCTCAAAATGATTCGACCTCGAATCTCCACCTGGATCAAAAGGAAAAATGTTAGTAACATTGAAAATAGCAAAAACTTGATACTTACTTGAAAGATCTACTTCACGTGTATTTTCATTAATTTTCTCAAGAAATTGAAAATGTTCATCTAAGCTACTCCTATCATCAACAAGCAAAGCCATCAGAGGTAAATGAGTAAGTGGATTAAAACCATAAACAACCTCAAATGGAGAATAAGAAATAGTAGTATGCAAGGTTTTATATGCACACTCTAATAAGGGCAAATGATACTCCCGCAAATGTTCAAGTAGCAAGTCAATGAATGGCAAAAGATACTCCACAAACGTTCATGAAACACACCTGAAGTTTTTCTTACACCACTCCGATCATATGCAAACTCAATGAATGGCAAGTAATACTTCCACAAATGTTCATGCAACATGTTGAAAGTCTTCCTTACACCAAAGTTACCCAACAAACCACCATGTCTATCACACACAAGCAACTTAAGCATAAAACTAGTTGGCACGCAAAATCTATTCTCTCTAAACAAGTACCAATCTAATTTATAGAACTTACCAAACGATGCTTTTTCACATGTTCCATAGACACTAGCAAAGTCATCATCATTAGCATGCAATTCCTTATTATATGCAAGTCTCAACAATTTTACATCTAAAATGAAGATAAGGACGTACCTTCTTGCTAAAGCATCAACCACAAAATTTTTCATACCTTGTGTGTATTTGACTACATGAGGAAAAGTCTCAACACAGTCCTCCTGCTTAGCATACATTATAGTCAACGACTTACCTTGTCCCTTCAAGTGTGAAAAAGACTCATGTTCTTCAAAGAAAGGTCGGTTAGGAATTGTCGCACCTGACACAAAATCAATGTAGTACTCTATCTCCCTAATAGGTGGCAATCCACTAAACACACCTCTAGGAAACATTACCTCATATCCCTGCAACAAAAAGACAATATCACTAGGCAAAGATACGTCAAGTTCGTTAGTATTAAGACTCGCCTTAGCATAAAAACTCACTTTTCTTTTTGTTTTTCTCTCACTTTCTTCACTCTCTCTTTTCTTTCCACAATTCTTTTCTTTTTCACTCTCTTTTTGCTTTTCACTCTCTTTTTTTCTGTCACTCTCTTTTCCTTCATCTTGTTTTGAACTCTCGACCTGACAATTGTTTTTCAACTCATTCTCTCTTTCTCTTGAGGTTTCAGTCTCACCCTCATCTTTTATCTCTCTCATTTTACTCTCTCTCTCGTTTTCAGCCTCACTATTTCTTTTTTTCTCAATCTCACTTTCACCCTTGCTTTTTAGCTCATTCTTCTTTTCACTTTTTCTTTTTTGATCACACTCATTTTCACTCTTTCTTTTTTGAGTAACCTCACTTTTCAGTTTCAAATGGTCCCCATGGACTTGTGTTGGAGTTAAAGGAGCAAGTTTGATTGTTTTTCCATCCTTTTCAAAACTGTACATGTTCCTTAACCCATCATGGATCACCTTCCTATCATACTCCCATGGCTTCCCCAACAAAATATGACCAGCATGCATAGGCACTACATCACAAAGGACCATATCCTGGTATTTTCCAATTGAAAAAGTAACTAGCACTTGCTTATTGACCCTAACCTCCCCACAATCGCTCGACCACTGCAACATGTATGGTCTAGGGTGTTTTAAGGTAGGCAAATTCAATTTCTCAACTAAAGTAGTGCTAGCCAAATTAATACAACTCCGCAAATCAATGATCATACTACATACCTTGTTGTTGATGTGGCATCTAGTATGAAAAATGTTCTCGCTCTGCTTCTCTGTATCATCCATCTTAATTTGTATATTGAGAGCATGCTTCGCAACAAGAGACTCACCATACCCTTCATTCTTACAGTTATGTTCAATACAAGGTTCACTCCTCCTCCTATCTCTCCTGCCTTGTAAATTTCTAATTACCATTTCTTGATGATCCATCCTATCCCTCACTTCACCTAACACCAAGTTCAACCGCTCAAACTGTTGTTGCATGGATTGCAATACAAATGATGAGTTATCTACCATCCCCTTTGGTGAAGAGCCACTCCGATGAGACATTGTAAAATGCTGCACAAATGAATGTTAGTGGAAAAACCTCACACACTCCCTTACGTGTTTACGCTCGAATAATGGCATTCCACTCGTGTTTCACTCCTAATTGGCTTTTCCACGATAATAGTCTCACACTCTCTTGCCTTTTACCTCAATAGTTTTCCCGCTCAAGTTCTTTAAGAACTAGTTGGACTAAATCAAGATAATACAACCTTGTATTATTTCAACCAGTAATATAGATCCAAGAAACAAGAAACAAGGAAGGAATAAAACGACACGGGACTCAATGAATTTATATGAGGGAAAGAGTAATTATAGAACAAAATACCAACTACAAATATGTATTCAGCCTCTTTGAGGATAAAACTCAATCAACAAATGTTTTTCTTTGTCTTTGTTGTAACTATGTAGCAACCTTTAAATATGCTACCTCTCCTTATCTTCTTCTCCTTCTTCTTCTTCTTTTTTTTTTTTTTTTCAAATTTTCTTTTCTTTTCTTTTCCTTTCCCTTCCTTTCTTCTCTTTTCTTTTCTCTTCTTTTCTTTTCTTTTCCTTTCTTTTCTTTTCTTTTCTCTTCTTTTCTTTTCCTTTCCTTTCTTTTCTTTTCTTTTCTAATTCAATCACAAACAGAAATACTCAATTGTAAAAATCAAGCAATTGAATTGAAGCAAACAAGAATTGACAACGAAATAGAAGAGAATCAATGGAACGACATTCCAAGCAATTGACAAACTAAGATATGCATTAAACCCTAGAATTTTGAAACCCTAGGTGATGCAAATTTCAGCCAAACCCAAAACCCTTAGAATTTTGGCAGCCTACGTTTCGTTTCTGCAATTTTTTTTTTTTTTGGCAACTCTAGAACAATGTATCCCTAGAATTAAATTTAAGGATGCAAGAAATTAAAGGATAGAATCAGACCTGATTGGAAACCTTGCTCTGAATACCCAATGATATGAACCCGTGGGAATGAATTCCCTTGAACCCACAATCAATTTGAAAACTCCCCAAGAAAGCCAAAAATCAAGTCAAGGATGGAGAATCTAGACCCGATAAGAACCCGTTTCAAGAACCTAGATTATATTAAAATCTAGACCCGTTGAGGAACTCGTCTCAAGAACCCAGATTACAAAGGAGGAACGCCACAAAGGTTGTGATTTACCTTTGATAAGTTCAAGAGTTCAATCAAGAACAAGAGGAGAAAACTCAACTCACAAATAAAATTCAATATTGTCTAACCCTCAAATGAGGCTACAAGGAGTATTTAAACTAAACCTAATTAAAACCCTAGCCAAAATAAAGCCTCTTTTTACCCAAAATGCCCCTGATGAACAGTGTCGCGCTACAGTACCGCGGCTACAGTAACGCTACAGTACCTCTTAAAATCCTAATTCCTAAAAAGTAACTTTCCAAATAAGCCCTTGGCCAAAATACAAGGCCTTCTTGAAAACCCTAGTTCATTGAAAATAAGACGTGTGGGCCTGGCATCTTCAAGCCCACTTATTCTAAACTAATAAAATAAATCATTTAACCAAATTTGAAGTCTCCAATAACAATAGGCCCTATCTCTAAGTCACGTCTTCCACAGCTTGAATCAAGTGGATCAAAGCTGGTTCTCCTTCTTTCAAGCCCATCTTGAGTGTTGGGCTCTTGCTAGCTTCATCCCAAGTGGATTGCACCAATCCGTGCATTGCTTCCTTGATCTTCTTGGCCCTTGATCTTATAATTGGCCCATCTGGAATTTGCAAATGATCTTTAAGACTAGGCCCACCTTGGTTCCCATCAAAAAGTAACTAGCACTTGCTTATTGACCCTAACCTCCCCACAATCACTCGACCACTGCAACATGTATGGTCTAGGGTGTTTTAAGGTAGGTAAATTCAGTTTCTCAACTAAAGTAGTGCTTGCCAAATTAATACAACTCCGCAAATCAATGATCATACTACATACCTTGTTGTTGATGTGGCATCTAGTATGAAAAATGTTCTCGCTCTGCTTCTCTATATCATCCATCTTAATTTGTATATTGAGAGCATGCCTAGCAACAAGAGACTCACCATACCCTTCATTCTTACAGTTATGTTCAATACAAGGTTCACTCCTCCTCCTATCTCTCCTGCCTTGTAAATTTCTAATTACCACTTCTTGATGATCCATCCTATCCCTCACTTCACCTAACACCAAGTTCAACCGCTCAAACTGTTGTTGTATGGATTGCAATACAAATGATGAGTTATCTACCATCCCCTTTGGTGAAGAGCCACTCCGATGAGACATTGTAAAATGCTGCACAAATGAATGTTAGTGGAAAAACCTCACACACTCCCTTACGTGTTTACGCTCGAATAATGGCATTCTACTCGTGTTTCACTCCTAATTGGCTTTTCCACGATAATAGTCTCACACTCTCTTGCCTTTTACCTCAATAGTTTTCCCGCTCAAGTTCTTTAAGAACTAGTTGAACTAAATCAAGATAATACAACCTTGTATTATTCCAACCAGTAATATAGATCCAAGAAACAAGAAACAAGGAAGGAATAAAACGACACGGGACTCAAGGAATTTATATGAGGGAAAGAGTAATTATAGAACAAGATACCAACTACAAATATGTATTCAGCCCCTTTGAGGATAAAACTCAATCAACAAATGTTTTTCTTTGTCTTTGTTGTAACTATGTAGCAACCTTTAAATATGCTACCTCTCCTTATCTTCTTCTCCTTCTTCTTCTTCTTCTTTTTTTTTTTTTTTTTTTTTTTTCAAATTTTCTTTCCTTTTCTTTTCCTTTCCTTTCCTTTCTTTTCTTTTCTTTTCTTTTGTCTTCTTTTCTTTTCTTTTCCTTTCTTTTCTTTTCTGTTCTCTTCTTTTCTTTTCCTTTCCTTTCTTTTCTTTTCTTGTCTTTTCCTTTCACCAACTAATTTGATCGCAAACAAGAATAAGCAGTTGAGAAAATCCTAACAATAACTCAGAAACCCTTGGGCAAGTGATATACAGCAGCCCCTAGAACAAGAGATTTCAGCCAACACAAACCCTAACAATAGTGAAGAAGTCTGCTAACCACCACTATTTTTTTTTTTTTTTTTTTTTGTAATCAACCCTAGAACAATGAAGCCCTAGAATTAAATATGCAAGAAATAAAAGATAGAATAAGACCTGATTGGAATATTGTCCGTCTCAAGAACCCAGATTACAAAGGAGGAACGCCACAAAGGTTGTGATTTACCTTTGATAAGTTCAAGAGTTCAATCAAGAACAAGAGGAGAAAACTTAACTCACAAATAAAATTCAATATTGTCCGATCTTCAAATGAGGCTACAAGGAGTATTTAAACTAAACCTAATTAAAACCCAAGCCAAAATAAAGCCCCCTTTTACCCAAAATGCCCTGATGAACAGTGTCACGCTACAGTACCGCGGCTACAGTAACGCTACAGTACCTCTTAAAACCCTAATTCCTAAAAGTAACTTTCCAAGTAAGCCCTTGGCCAAAATACAAGGCCTTCTTGAAAACTCTAGTTCATTGAAAATAAGACGTGTGGGCCAGACATCTTCAAGCCCACTTTGATAGGAACCAAGGGGGGCCTACTCTTAAAGATCCTTTGCAAGTTCCAGATGGGCCAATTACAAGATCAAGGGCCAAGAAGATCAAGGAAGCAATGCAAGGATTGGTGCAATCCACTTGGGATGAAGCCAGCAAGAGCCCAACACTGAAGATGGGTCTGAAAGAAGAAGAACCAGCTTTGATCCACTTTATTCATGTTGTGGAAGACATGACTTAGAGATACGGCCTATTGTTATTGGAGGCTTCTAATTTGGTTAAATGATTTATTTTACTAGTTTAGAATAAGTGGGTTTGAAAATGTTTGGCTCACATGTCTTATTTCTTATGAACTATGTTTTTGGGAAGGCCTTGTATTTTGGCCAAGGGCTTATTTGGAAAGTTACATTTTAGGAACTAGGGTTTCATCAATTTATTGTTGGGGTTACTGTAGCCGCGGGTACTGTAGCCGGTACTGTTCATCAAGGGTAATTTTGGGAAAAAGGGGCTTTATTTTGGCTAGGGTTTTGATTAGGTTTGGGTTTAAAAACTCTTTGTAGCCTCATTTGAGAGATCAGACAATATTGAATTTTATTTGTGAGTTAAGTTTTCTCCTCTTGTTCTTGATTGAACTCTTGAACTTATCAAAGGTAAATCACAACCTTTGTGGCGTTCCTCCTTTGTAATCTGGGTTCTTGAGACGGGTTCTTCAACGGGTCTAGATTTTAATATAATCTAGGTTCTTGAAACGGGTTCTCATCGGGTCTAGATTCTCCATCCTTGACTTGATTTTTGGCTTTCTTGGGGAGTTTTCAAATTGATTGTGGGTTCAAGGGAATTCATTCCCACGGGTTCATATCATTTGGTATTTAGAGCATGGTTTCCAATCAGGTCTTATTCTATCTTTTATTTCTTGCATATTTAATTCTAGGGCTTCATTGTTCTAGGGTTGATTACAAAAAAAAAAATAGTGGTGGTTAGCAGACTTCTTCACTATTGTTAGAGTTGCTGAAATTCATTGTTCTAGGGTTTGTGTTGGCTAAAATCTCTTGTTCTAGGGGCTGCCGTATATCACTTGCCCAAGGGTTTCTGAGTTATTGTTAGGGTTTTCTCAACTGCTTATTCTTGTTTGTGATCAAATCAGTTGGTGAAAGGAAAAGAAAAGAAAAGAAAAGAAAAGAAAGGAAAAAAAAAAAAAAAAAAATTCGAGGATTTTTTTCTTGAGCCTTATCATCAAAGGGGGTGATTCTAGTTGGTATCTTGTCTTATTGTTAACTGTTTCATTCGTATAATTTCCTTGATTCACGTGCCATTTTTTTTTCATTCCTTCTGTGTTTCTCTTGTTCTTGTTTCTTGGACCTAATTACTAGTTGGGATAAAACAAAGTTGCTTTGTCTTGATTGAGTCCATTAGTTCTTAAAGAACTGGAGTGGGAAAACTCTTGAGGTAAAAGGCAAGAGAGTGTGAGACTATTATCGAAAAAAGCCAATTAGGAGTGAAACACGAGTGGAGTGTCATTATTCGAGTGTAAACACGTGAGGGAGTGTGTGAGGTTTATTTATTTATTTATTTTTTTTCCCACTAACATTCTTTTGTGTAGCGCCTGATAATGTCTCATCGGAGTAGCGCATCACCAAGGGGGAGAGTAGATAACTCATCCTTTGTGTTGCAAGCCATGCAACAACTGTTTGAGCGGTTGAACTTGGTGTTGGGTGAAGTGAGGGATAGGATGGATCATCAAGAAGCAGCGATTAGAAATCTACAAGGTGGGAGGGACAGGAGGCGACGTGAGCATAGAGTTGAAAATCAGTATGAGAATGAAGGAGATGGTGAGGATGAGGAAGACTTAGCATCTGACGTTGGGTCGGGTAGAAATAGAAGAGTTAGGCATGAAAGAGGATTTGAGGGGAATCTAAGGGGTCGGGATGGTGTAGATGGAGACCTTGGTAGCATCAAAATGAAAATACCGCATTTCCAAGGTAGAACTGACCCTGAGGTTTATCTAGAGTGGGAGAAAAAAAATAGAGTTGGTGTTTGATTGCCATAATTACTCTGAGGAGAAGAAAGTGAAGTTGGCGGTAATTGAATTCACTGATTATGCTATTATTTGGTGGGATCAATTAGTGACCAATAGGAGGAGGAATTATGAGAGGCCTATAGAGACATGAGGAGAGTTGAAAGCTCTCATGAGGCGAAGATTTGTTCCTAGCCATTACTATAGAGACCTTTACCAGAAATTACAAAATCTTACACAGGGGTCTAGGAGTGTAGAGGATTACCATAAGGAGATGGAGGTGGCGATGATTCGGGCTAATGTAGAGGAGGACCGAGAGGCCACCATGGCTAGATTTTTGAGTGGGTTAAATAGGGACATAGCCAATGTAATTGAATTACAATATTATGTGGAGTTAGAGGAGGACATGGTGCACATGGCTATGAAGGTGGAGAGACAATTAAAGAGAAAAGGGACAGCAAGGTACACTTCGGTTTCTAGCACTACTTGGAAATCAAAATGGGATAGGAATGATCCAGGTGAAGCAAAGAGAAAGACCGAACCACCTAAGGGAAAAGATGAGGGAACTAGCAACAAACCCAAGGTAGAATCCCAACCTTCACGGAATAGAGATATCAAATGTTTTAAGTGTTTGGGTTCAGGGCACATTGCTTCTCAATGTCCAAATAGGAGGGTGATGATTATGCGTGACAATGGGGAGGTGATGACTGAGAGTGAGGATGAGAGTGATGAGGTGCCCGAGTTGGATGATGCTAGTGATGATGATGGAGTGGTATACCCTATGACAGGTGAGTCTCTTGTTGCCAGGCGTGCTCTTAATGCACACATTAAGGTGGATGATGCAGAGCAACAGAGAGAGAACATTTTCCATACTAGATGCCATGTCAACAATAAGGTATGTAGTATGATCATTGATGGAGGGAGTTGTACTAATGTGGCTAGCGCTACGTTAGTTGAGAAATTGAATTTACCAACCTTAAAACACTCTAGACCATACAAATTGCAGTGGTTGAATGATTGTGGAGAGGTTAGGGTGGATAAACAAGTGTTAGTTACTTTTTCTATTGGGAAGGATCAGGATGAGGTGCTTTGTGATGTTGTGCCTATGCATGCGGGCCATATTTTGTTGGGGAGGCCATGGTAGTATGATAGGAGGGTGACACATGATGGGTTCAAGAACATGTACAGCTTTGAAAAGGAGGGCAAAACAATTAAGCTTGCTCCTTTAACTCCAAGCCAGGTCTATGAGGACCAATTGAAATTGAAAAGTGAGGTTGCTCAAAAAAGAAAAAGTGAAAATAAGAGTGATCAGAAGAGAAAGAGTGAAAATGAGAGTGATCAAAAAAGGAAGAGTGAAAAAGAGATTGAGCAAAAAAGAAAGAGTGAGAGTGAAAAAGAGCATAAAAGAAAGAGTGAAAAAGAAAGTAGAGAGGTGGCTGAGAGTAAAGAAAAAAGAGTAGAGCCACTAGAGAAAAAAGAAAGAGAGTCTTCTGAGAGAAAAGGAAAGGCAAAAGTGAGTTTTTATGCAAGAGAGAGTGAGGTTAAGAGGGCTTTCTTCGCAGATCGCCCTATGATTTTTCTTGTCTATAAAGAGTCTTATCTTACTCTTGATGAAACTAACTAGTTTCTTCCTAGTTTGGATGTTTCTTTGTTGCAGGAGTTTGAGGATGTATTCCCGGATGAGATGCCAAATGAGTTGCGACCCATTAGAGGCATTGAGCACCAGATTGATTTTGTGCCCGGGGCTGCTATTCCAAACCGACCAGCCTATAGGAGTAATCCAGAGGAGACAAAGGAGCTTCAGAGGCAAGTTGAGGATTTGATGAGCAGGGGGTACGTGAGGGAGAGCATGAGCCCTTGTGCTGTACCAGTGCTACTGGTGCCAAAGAAGGATGGGACGTGGAGGATGTGCATTGATTGCAGGGCGGTCAACAATATCACGGTAAAGTATCGCCATCCCATTCCTAGATTGGATGATATGCTTGATGAATTGCATGGCTCATGTATTTTCAGTAAAATTGATCTTAAAAGTGGGTACCATCAAATTAGAATGAAAGAGGGTGATGAATGGAAAACTGCTTTTAAGACTAAATATGGGCTTTATGAATGGTTGGTTATGCCATTTGGACTTACAAATGCGCCCAGTACTTTCATGAGATTAATGAACCATGTCCTACGTGCATTCATAGGCAAGTTTGTGGTTGTGTACTTTGATGATATCTTAGTGTACAGCAAGAACTTAAATGAACATATTGACCATTTGAGATATGTGTTTGATGTGTTGAGATGTGAAAAGTTGTATGCTAATTTCAAGAAATGTGCCTTTTGCATGGAAAAAGTTGTTTTTCTTGGTTATGTTGTTAGTACGAAGGGTATTGAGGTGGATGAGGAGAAAGTCAAGGCCATCAAGGAGTGGCCAACGCCAAAAAGCATCACTGAGGTAAGAAGCTTTCATGGCTTAGCAAGCTTTTATCGGCGTTTTGTTAAAGACTTCAGCACCATTACTGCACCACTCACTGAGGTAATTAAAAAGAATGTTGGGTTTCATTGGGGGCTAATCAAGAGAATGCTTTTGCCACTATTAAAGAAAGGTTGTGCTCTGCACCAGTGTTAGCATTACCTGATTTTAACAAAGCTTTTGAGATTGAATGTGATGCCTCAGGAATTGGGATTGGAGCCGTTTTGATGCAAGATAGGCGTCCCATAGCCTTCTTCAGTGAAAAGTTAAGTGGGCATCCCTGAAGTACCCTACTTATGACAAAGAGTTTTACGCTCTTGTTCGTGCATTAGAGACTTGGCAGCACTACCTATGGCCAAGGGAATTTGTGATCCACACCGATCATGAATCATTGAAGCATCTCAAGGGTCAAGGTAAGTTGAATAAAAGGCATGCTAGATGGATGGAATACATTGAGACATTTCCCTATGTCATCCGTTACAAGCAAGGTAAGGAGAACATTGTTGCTGATGCTCTATCCCGGAGTTTGAATGGACAAAAGAAGGCGGAGTTGGTGAAGTCACTTCATGAGAGGGTACGGCTTCAAATTGCCCAAAAGAATGAAAGGGTTGCGTCCCAAGCCAATAAAGTACGAAGGAGTGTCATCTTTGAACCAGGAGATTGGGTTTGGGTTCACATGCGCAAAGAAAGATTCCCAACCCATAGAAGGACTAAGTTACATCCTCGAGGAGATGGACCTTTCCAAATTCTTGAGAAAATTAATGACAATGCATATAAAGTGGATCTTCCAGGTGAGTATGAAGTTTCTGCAACTTTCAATGTTTCTGATCTTTCTCCTTTTGATGTAGGTGAAGATTCGAGGTCGAATCCTTTTGAGGAGAGGGGGAATGATAGGAACCAAGGTGGGCCTACTCTTAAAGATCCTTTGCAAGTTCCAGATGGGCCAATTACAAGATCAAGGGCCAAGAAGATCAAGGAAGCAATGCAAGGATTGGTGCAATCCACTTGGGATGAAGCCAGCAAGAGCCCAACACTGAAGATGGGTCTGAAAGAAGAAGAACCAGCTTTGATCCACTTTATTCATGTTGTGGAAGACATGACTTAGAGATACGGCCTATTGTTATTGGAGGCTTCTAATTTGGTTAAATGATTTATTTTACTAGTTTAGAATAAGTGGGTTTGAAAATGTTTGGCTCACATGTCTTATTTCTTATGAACTATGTTTTTGGGAAGGCCTTGTATTTTGGCCAAGGGCTTATTTGGAAAGTTACATTTTAGGAACTAGGGTTTCATCAATTTATTGTTGGGGTTACTGTAGCCGGTACTGTTCATCAAGGGTAATTTTGGGAAAAAGGGGCTTTATTTTGGCTAGGGTTTTGATTAGGTTTGGGTTTAAAAACTCTTTGTAGCCTCATTTGAGAGATCAGACAATATTGAATTTTATTTGTGAGTTGAGTTTTCTCCTCTTGTTCTTGATTGAACTCTTGAACTTATCAAAGGTAAATCACAACCTTTGTGGCGTTCCTCCTTTGTAATCTGGGTTCTTGAGACGGGTTCTTCAACGGGTCTAGATTTTAATATAATCTAGGTTCTTGAAACGGGTTCTCATCGGGTCTAGATTCTCCATCCTTGACTTGATTTTTGGCTTTCTTGGGGAGTTTTCAAATTGATTGTGGGTTCAAGGGAATTCATTCCCACGGGTTCATATCACACTTATTCTAAACTAATAAAATAAATCATTTAACCAAATTTGAAGTCTCAAATAACAATAGGCCCTATCTCTAAGCCATGTCTTCCACAGCTTGAATCAAGTGGATCAAAGCTGGTTCTCCTTCTTTCAAGCCCATCTTGAGTGGTGGCATACTTACCCAACGGTCATGGTAGTACCAGAGGATGCCCGTGAGCAAAAAACTCAAACTTCTTATTTTTACCACTTTGCCCCCAATTGGTTTCCTTCAACGCATGGGCAAAGTGGTAAAAATAAGAGTTGCTCCGATTCGCCTCGGGTTGGGGCATACTTACCCTAAGATCATGGTAGGACCATAGGATATCCTTATGCAAAAAACTCCAACTTTTTATTTTTACCACTTTGCCCTCAATTCGTTTTTATCAAAGCATGTGCAAAGTGATAAAAATAAGAGTTGCTCTGATTCGTCCTGGGTTGTGGCATACTTATCCTACTGTCATGGTAGTACGATATGATATCCACGTGCAAAAAACTCCAACTTCATATTTTTACCACTTTGCTCTCAATTGGTTTCCTACAACGCATGGGCAAAGTGGAAAAAATAAGAGTTGCTCCGATTCGCCCCGGGTTGGGTTATACTTACTCTATGGTCATGGTAGTACCATAGGATGCCCGCGAGCAAAAAACTCCAACTTCTTATTTGTACCACTTTGCCCCAAGTGGTTTCATACAACGCAAGGGTAAAGTGTTAAAAGTAAGAGTTGCTTCGATTCACCCCGGGTTGGGGCATACTTATGCTAAGGTCATGGCAGTACGATGGAATGCCCACAAGCAAAATACACCAACCTCTTATATTTGCCACTATGCGCTCAATTGGTTTCTATCTACGCATGGGCAAAGTGGTAAAAATAAGAGTCGCTCGGATTCATCCCGGGTTGTGGGATACTTTTCCTACGGTCATGGTAGTACCAGAGGATGCCCGCGAGCGAAAAACTCCAACTTCTTATTTTTACCACATTGCCCCTAATTGGTTTCCTTCAACGCATGGGCAATGTGGTAAAAATAAGAGTTGCTCCGATTCCCCTCGGGTTGGGGCATACTTACCCTAAGGTCATGGTAGGACCATAGGATATCCGCATGCAAAAAACTCCAACTTCTTATTTTTACCACTTTCCCCTCAATTGGTTTCCTACAACGCATGGGCAAAGTGGTAAAAATAAGAGTTGCTCCGATTCGCCCCGAGTGGTGGCATACTTACCCAACGGTCATGGTAGTACCAGACCATGCCCGGGAGCAAAAAACTCAAACTTCTTATTTTTACCACTTTGCCCCCAATTGGTTTCGTTCAAAGCATAGGCAACGTGGTAAAAATAAGACTTGCTCCGATTTACCTCGGGTTGGGGCATACTTACCCTAAGGTCATGGTAGCACCAAAAGATGCCCGCGAGCAAAAAACTCTAACCTCTTATTTTTGAAACTTTGCCCTCAATTGGGTTCTATCTAAGCATGCGCAAAGTGGTAAAAATAAGAGTTGCTCCGATTCATCTCGGGTTCGGGTATACTTACCCTAACGTCATACTAGTACCATAGGATGCGTGGGAGCAGAAAATTCCATGCTCTTATTTTTATTTTTTCCACCTTGCCCTCAATTGGTTTCTATCAACGAATTGGCAAAGTGGTAAAATAAGAGTTTATCCGATTCGCCCCAAGTGGTGGCATACTTACCCTACGGTCATGGAAGTACCAGAGGATGCCCGGAAGCAAAAAACTCCAACTTCTTATTTTTACCACTTTGCCCCCAAATGGTTTCCTTCAAACCATGGGCAAAGTGGTAAAAATAAGAGTTGCTCCGATTTACATCGGGTTGGGGCATACTTACCCTAAGGTCGTGGTTGCACCAAAAGATGCCCGCGAGCAAAAAACTCCAACCTCTTATTTTTGCCACTTTGCCCTAAATTGGGTCCCATTTAAGCATGCGCAAAGTGGTAAAAATAATAGTTGCTCCGATTCACCTCTGGTTGGGGTATACTTACCATAACAAAATACTAGTACCATAGGATGCGCACGAGGAAAAATCTCCATGCTCTGATTTTTATGTTTTCCACTTCGCCCTCAATTGGTTTTTATCAACGAATTGGCAAAGTGGTAAAATAAGAGTTTATCCGATTCGCCCCTGGTTTGGGCATATTTACCCTAACGTCATGGTTTTACCACAGGATGTCCGCGTGCAAAAAACTCCAACTTCTTATTTTTACCACTTTGCGCTCAATTGGTTTCGTACAACACAAGGGCAAAGTGGTAAAAATAAGAGTCGCTCGGATTCACCCCGGGTTGGGTTATACTTATTCAAAGTTCATGGTAGTACCATAGGATGCTCACGAGCAAAAAACTGCAACCTGTTATTTTTTTCCACTTTCCGTCAATTGGTTTCTATCTAAGAATGGGCAAAGTGGTAAAAATAAGAGTTGCTCTGATTCGCCATGGGTTGTGGCATACTTATGCTACGGTCATGGAAGTACCAGAGGATGCCCGCGAGCAAAAAAAATCCAACTTGTTATTTTTACCACTTTGCCCCCAATTGGTTTCCAACAACGCATGGGCAAAGTGGTAAAAATAATAGTTGCTCCGATTCACCCTTGGTTGGAGCATAATTACCCTAAGGTCATGGTAGTACCATAAGATGCCCGGGATCAAAAAACTCTAACCTCCTATTTTTGTCACTTTGCCCTTGATTGGTTTCTATCTAAGCATGGACAAAGTGGAAAAAATAAGAGTCGCTCTGATTCACCCCGGGTTGGGTTATACTTACTCTAAGGTCATAGTACTACTATAGGATGCCCGCAAGCAAAAAACTCCAACCTATTATTTTTTCCACTTCGCCTTCAATTGGTTTCTATCAAAGCATGGGCAAAATGGTAAAAATAAGGGTTGCTCTGATTCGTCCCGAGTTGTGGCGTACTTATCCTACGGTCATGGTAGTACCAGACGATGCCCACGTTGAAAAAACTCCAACTTGTTATTTTCACCACTTTGCCCCGAATTGGTTTCATACAACACAAGGGCAAAGTGTTAAAAGTAAGAGTTGCTCTGATTCACCCCGGATTGGGGCATACATATTCTAAGGTCGTGGCAGTACCATAGAATGCCCACGAGCAAAAAACACCAACCTCATATATTTGCCACTATGCGCTCAATTGGTTTCTATCTATGCATGAGCAAAGTGGTAAAAATATGAGTCGCTCTGATTCACCCCGGGTTGGGGCATACTTACCTTAAGGTCATGGTAGTACCATAGGATATCCGCGTGCAAAAAACTCCAACTTCTTATTTTTACCACTTAGCTCTCAATTGGTTTCCTACAACGCATGGGCAAAGTGGTAAAATAAGAGTTGCTCCGATTCGCCCCGGGTTGGGTTATACTTACTCTATGGTCATGGTAGTACCATAGGATGCCCGCGAGCAAAAAACTCCAACCTGTTGTTTTTTTCCGCTTTGCCCTCAATTGGTTTCTATCTAAGCATGGGCAA
This sequence comes from Juglans microcarpa x Juglans regia, assembly GCF_004785595.1. Classification (NCBI taxonomy): domain Eukaryota; kingdom Viridiplantae; phylum Streptophyta; class Magnoliopsida; order Fagales; family Juglandaceae; genus Juglans; species Juglans microcarpa x Juglans regia. The sequence goes on from NC_054605.1 coordinate 3,915,411, forward strand.
AGTGGTAAAAATATGAGTTGCTCTGATTCGTCCCGGGTTCTGGCATACTTACCCTAAGGTCATGGTAGTACCATAGAATGCCCGCGAGCAAAAAACTCCAACCTGTTATTTTTTCCACTTTGCCCTCAATTGGTTTCTATCTAAGCATGGGCAAAGTGGTAAAAATAAGAGTTGCTCTGATTCGTCCCGGGTTCTGGCATACTTACCCTAAAGTCATGGTAGTACCATAGAATGCCCGCGAGCAAAAAACTCCAACCTGTTATTTTTTCCACTTTGCCCTCAATTGGTTTCTACCTAAGCATGGGCAAAGTGGTAAAAATAAGAGTTGCTCTGATTCGTCCCGTGTTGTGGGCTACTTATCCTACGGTCATAGTAGTACCAGAGGATGCCAGCGTGCAAAAAATTCCAACCTGTTATTTTTTCCATTTTGCCCTCAGTTGGTTTTTATCTAAGCATCGGAAAAGTGGTAAAAATAAGAGTTGCTCTGATTCGCCCCGGGTTGTGGCATACTTACACTAAGGTAATGGTAGTACCATAGGAAGCCCGCGAGCAAAAAACTCCAACCTGTTATTTTTTCCACGTTGCCCTCAATTGGTTTCTATCTAAGCATAGGCAAACTGGTAAAAATAACAGTTGCTCTGATTCGTCCTGGGTTGTGGGATACTTATCCTACGGTCATAGTAGTACCAGAGGATGCTCGCGAGCAAAAAACTCCAACTTCTTAGGCAAAGTGGTAAAAATAAGAGTTGCTCCGATTCGCCTCGGGTTGGGGCATAATTACCCTAAGGTCATGGTACGACCATAGGATATCCGCATGCAAAAAACTCGAACTTCTTATTTTTACCACTTTGCCCTCAATTGGTTTCCTACAACACATGGGCAAAGTGGTAAAATAAGAGTTTATCCGATTCGCCCCAAGTGGTGGCATACTTACCCAACGGTCATGGAAGTACCAGAGGATGCCCGGGAGGAAAAAACTCCAACTTCTTATTTTTACCACTTTGCCCCCAAAAGGTTTCCTTCAAAGCATGGGCAAAGTCGTAAAAATATGAGTTGCTCCGATTTACATCGGGTTGGGGCATACTTACCCTAAGGTCGTTGTAGCACCAAAAGATGCCCGCGAGCAAAAAACTCCAACCTCTTATTTTTGCCACTTTGCCCTAAATTGGGTCCCATTTAAGCATGCGCAAAGTGGTAAAAATAATAGTTGCTCCGATTCACCTCGGGTTGGGGTATACTTACCATAACAAAATTCTAGTACCATAGGATGCGCACGAGGAAAAATCTCCATGCTCAGATTTTTATTTTTTCCACTTTGCCCTCAATTGGTTTTTATCAACGAATTGGCAAAGTGGTAAAATAAGAGTTTATCCGATTCGCCCTTGGTTTGGGCATATTTACCCTAACGTCATGGTTGTACCATAGGATGTCCGCGTGCAAAAAACTTCAACTTCTTATTTTTACCACTTTGCCCTCAATTGGTTTCCTACAACGCATGGGCAAAATGGTAAAAATAAGAGTTGCTCCGATTCGCCCCGAATGGTGGCATACTTACCCAACGGTCATTGTAGTACCAGCGGATGCCCGTGAGCAAAAAACTCAAACTTCTTATTTTTACCACTTTGCCCCCAATTGGTTTCCTTCAACGCATGGGCAAAGTGGTAAAAATATGATATGAACCTGTGGGAATGAATTCCCTTGAACCCACAATCAATTTGAAAACTCCCCAAGAAAGCCAAAAATCAAGTCAAGGATGGAGAATCTAGACCCGATGAGAACCCGTTTCAAGAACCTAGATTATATCAAAATCTAGACCCGTTGAAGAACCCGTCTCAAGAACCCAGATTACAAAGGAGGAACGCCACAAAGGTTGTGATTTACCTTTGATAAGTTCAAGAGTTCAATCAAGAACAAGAGGAGAAAACTCAACTCACAAATAAAATTCAATATTGTCTAATCTCTCAAATGAGGCTACAAAGAGTTTTTAAACCCAAACCTAATCAAAACCCTAGCCAAAATAAAGCCCCTTTTTTCCAAAATTACCCTTGATGAACAGTACCGGCTACAGTACCCCCGGCTACAGTACCCGCGGCTACAGTAACCCCAACAATAGATTGATGAAACCCTAGTTCCTAAAATGTAACTTTCCAAATAAGCCCTTGGCCAAAATACAAGGCCTTCCCAAAAACATAGTTCATAAGAAATAAGACATGTGAGCCAAGCATTTTCAATCCCACTTATTCTAAACTAGTAAAATAAATCATTTAACCAAATTAGAAGCCTCCAATAACAATAGGCCGTATCTCTAAGTCATGTCTTCCTCAGCATGAATAAAGTGGATCAAAGCTGGTTCTTCTTCTTTCAGACCCATCTTCAGTGTTGGGCTCTTGCTGGCTTCATCCCAAGTGGATTGCACCAATCCTTGCATTGCTTCCTTGAATTTCTTGGCCCTTGATCTTGTAATTAGCCCATCTGGAACTTGCAAAGGATATTTAAGAGTAGGCCCACCTTGGTTCCTATCAAAACAAGAGTTGCTCCGATTCGCCTCGGGTTGGGGCATACTTACCCTAAGATCATGGTAGGACCATAGGATATACGCATGCAAAAAACTCCAAGTTTTTATTTTTACCACTTTGCCCCCAATTCGTTTTTATCAAAGCATGTGCAAAGTGATAAAAATATGTGTTGCTCTGATTCGTCCTGGGTTGTGGCATACTTATCCTACTGTCATGGTAGTACCATATGATATCCGCGTGCAAAAAACTCCAACTTCTTAATTTTACCACTTTGCTCTCAATTGGTTTCCTACAACGCATGGGCAAAGTGGTAAAATAAGAGTTGCTCCGATTCGCCCCGGGTTGGGTTATACTTACTCTATGGTCATGGTAGTACCATTGGATGCCCGCGAGCAAAAAACTCCAACTTCTTACTTTTACCGCTTTGCCCCCAATTGGTTTCCTTCAACGCAAGGGGAAAGTGGTAAAAATAAGAGTTGCTCTGAATCGCCCCGGGTTGGGGCATACTTACCCTAAGGTCACGGTAGTACAATAGGATGCCAGCGAGGAAAAAACTCCAACCTGCTATTTTTTCCACTTTGCCCTCAGTTGGTTTCTACCTAAGCATGAGCAAAGTGGTAAAAATAAGAGTTGCTCTGATTCGTCTTGGGGTGTTGCATACTTATCCTATGGTCATGGTAGTACCTTAAGATACCCACGAGCAAAAAACACCGACCTCTTGCATTTGCCACTTTGCGCTCAATTGGTTTCTAACCATGCATGCGCAAAGTGGTAAAAATATGAGTCGCTCTGATTCACCCCAGGTTGGGGCAAACTTACCCTAAGGTCATGGTAGTACCATAGGATATCCGCGTGCAAAAAACTCCAACTTCTTATTTTTACCACTTTACCCTCAATTGGTTTCCTGCAACTTAAGGGCAAAGTGGTAAAATAAGAGATGCTCCGATTCGCCCCGGGTTGGGGCATACTTACCCCAAGGTTAGGGTAGTACCATAGGATGGCCGCAAGCAAAAAACTCCAACCTCTTATATTTACCACTTTGCGCTCAATTGGTTTCTATCTATGCATGGGCAAAGTGTTAAAAATAAGAGTCGCTCGGATTCACCTCGGGTTGGGTTATACTTACTCTAAGGTCATGGTAGTACCATAGGATGCCCGCGAGCTAAAAACTCCAACCTGTTATTTTTTCCAGTTTGCCCTCGCTTGGTTTCTATCTATGCATGGGCAAAGTGGTAAAAATAAGAGTCGCTCTGATTCACCCCGGGTTGGGGCATACTCACCCTAAGGTCATGGTAGTACCATAGGATGCCCGCAAGCAAAAAACTCCAACTTGTTATATTTACCACTTTGCGCTCAATTGGTTTCTATCTATGCATGGACAAAGTGGTTAAAATAAGAGTCGCTCGGATTCACCCCTTGTTGGGTTATACTTACTCTAAGGTCATGGTAGTACCATAGGATGGCCGCGAGCAAAAAACTCCAATCTGTTATTTTTTCCATTTCGCCCTCAATTGGTTTCTATCTAAGCATGGGCAAAGTGGAAAAAATAAGGGTCGCTCTGATTTGCCCCGGGTTGTGGCATACTTATCCTATGGTCATGGTAGTACCAGAGGATGCCCGCGAGCAAAAAACTCTAACTTCTTATTTTTACCACTTTGCCCCCAATTGGTTTCCTACAACGCATGGCCCAAGTGGTAAAAATAAGAGTTGCTCCGATTCGGCTCAGGTTGGAGCATAATTACCGTAAGGTCAAGGTAGTACCATAAGATGCCTGGGAACAAAAAACTCTAACGTCCTATTTTTGTCACTTCGCCCATGATTGGTTTCTATCAAAGCATGGACAAAGTGGTAAAAATAAGAGTCGCTCTAATTCACCCCGGGTTGGGTTATACTTACTCTAAGGTCATGGTAGTACCATAGGATGCCCACGAGCAAGAACTCCAACCTGTTTTTTTTTTTCACTTTGCCCTCAATTGGTTTCTATCTATGCATGGGCAAAGTGCTAAAACTAAGAGTTGCTCTGATTCGTCCCGGGTTGTGGGATACTTATCCTACGGTCATGGTAGTACCAGAGGACGCCCGCGAGCGAAAAACTCCAACTTCTTATTTTTACCACTTTCCCCTCAATTGGTTTCCTATAACGCATGGGCAAAGTGGTAAAAATAAGAGTTGCTCCGATTCGCCCCGAGTGGTGGCATACTTACCCAACGGTCATGGTAGTACCAGACGATGCCCGGGAGCAAAAAACTCAAACTTCTTATTTTTACCACTTTGCCCCCAATTGGTTTCGTTCAAAGCATGGGCAAAGTGGTAAAAATAAGACTTGCTCCGATTTACCTCGGGTTGGGGCATACTTACCCTAAGGTCATGGTAGCACCAAAAGATGCCCTCGAGCTAAAAACTCCAACCTCTTATTTTTGAAACATTGCCCTCAATTGGGTAGTATCTAAGCATGCGCAAAGTGATTAAAATAAGAGTTGCTCCGATTCACCTCGGGTTGGGGTATACTTACCCTAACGTCATACTTGTACCATAGGATGCGTGGGAGCAAAAAATTCCATGCTCTTATTTTTATTTTTTCCACTTTGCCCTCAATTGGTTTCTATCAACGAATTGGCAAAGTGGTAAAATAAGAGTTTATCCGATTCGCCCCAAGTGGTGGCATACGTACCCAACGGTCATGGAAGTACCAGAGGATGCCCGGGAGGAAAAAACTCCAACTTCTTCCAATTGGTTTCCTTCAAAGCATGGGCAAAGTGGTAAAAATAAAAGTTGCTCCGATTTACATCGGGTTGGGGCATACATACCCTAAGGTCGTGGTAGCACCAAAAGATGCCCGCGAGCAAAAAACTACAACCTCATATTGTTGCCACTTTGCCCTAAATTGGGTCCCATCTAAGCATGCGCAAAGTGGTAAAAATAATAGTTGCTCCGATTCACCTCGGGTTGGGGTTTACTTACCATAACATAATACTAGTACCATAGGATGCGCACGAGGAAAAATCTCCACGCTCTGATTTTTATTTTTTCCACTTTGCCCTCAATTGGTTTTTATCAACGAATTGGCAAAGTGGTAAAATTAGAGTTTATCCGATTCGCCCCTGGTTTGGGCATATTTACCCTAACGTCATGGTTGTACCATAGGATGTCCGCGTGCAAAAAACTTCAACTTCTTATTTTTACCACTTTGCCCTCAATTGGTGTCCTGCAACGCATGGGCAAAATGGTAAAAATAAGAGTTGCTCTGATTCGCCCCGAGTGGTGGCATACTTACCCAACGGTCATGGTAGTACCAGAGGATGCCCGTGAGCAAAAAACTCAAACTTCTTATTTTTACCACTTTGCCCCCAATTGGTTTCCTTCAACGCATGGGCAAAGTGGTAAAAATAAGAGTTGCTCCGATTCGCCTCGGGTTGGGGCATACTTACCCTAAGATCATGGTAGGACCATAGGATATCCGCATGCAAAAAACTCCAACTTTTTATTTTTACCACTTTGCTATCAATTCGTTTTTATCAAAGTATGTGCAAAGTGATAAAAATAAGAGTTGCTCTGATTCGTCCTGGGTTGTGGCATACTTATCCTACTGTCATGGTAGTACCATATGATATCCGCGTGCAAAAAACTCCAACTTCTTATTTTTACCACTTTGCTCTCAATTGGGTTCCTACAACGCATGGGCAAAGTGGAAAAAATAAGAGTTGCTCCGATTCGCCCCGGGTTGGGTTATACTTACTCTATGGTCATGGTAGTACCATAGGATGCCCGCGAGCAAAAAACTCCAACTTCTTATTTGTACCACTTTGCCCCCAAGTGGTTTCATACAACGCAAGGGTAAAGTGTTAAAAGTAAGAGTTGCTTCGATTCACCCCGGGTTGGGGCATATTTATCCTAAGGTCATGGCAGTACGATAGAATGCCCACAAGCAAAATACACCAACCTCTTATATTTGCCACTATGCGCTCAATTGGTTTCTATCTACGCATGGGCAAAGTGGTAAAAATATGAGTCGCTCTGATTCACCCCGGGTTGGGTTATACTTACTCAAAGTTCATGGTGGTACCATAGGATGCCCGCGAGCAAAAAACTACAACCTGTTATTTTTTCCACTTTGCCCTCAATTGGTTTCTATCTAAGCATGGGCAAAGTGGTAAAAATAAGAGTTGCTCTGATTCGCCACGGGTTGTGGCATACTTATCCTACGGTCATGGTAGTACCAGAGCATGCCCGCGAGCAAAAAACTCCAACTTCTTATTTTTACCACTTTGCCCCCAATTGGTTTCCTACAATGCATGAGCCAAGTGGTAAAAATAAGAGTTGCTTCGATTCCCCTCGGGTTGGGGTTTACTTACCCTAAGGTCATGGTAGGACCATAGGATATCCGCATGCAAAAAACTCCAACTTCTTATTTTTACCACTTTCCCCTCAATTGGTTTCCTACAACGCATGGACAAAGTGGTAAAAATAAGAGTTGCTCCGATTCGCCCCGAGTGGTGGCATACTTACCCAACGGTCATGGTAGTACCAGACCATGCCCGGGAGCAAAAAACTCAAACTTCTTATTTTTACCACTTTGCCCCCAATTGGTTTCGTTCAAAGCATAGGCAACGTGGTAAAAATAAGATTTGCTCCGATTTACCTCGGGTTGGGGCATACTTACCCTAAGGTCATGGTAGCACCAAAAGATGCCCGCGAGCATAAAACTCTAACCTCTTATTTTTGAAACTTTGCCCTCAATTGGGTTCTATCTAAGCAAGCGCAAAGTGGTAAAAATAAGAGTTGCTCCGATTCATCTCGGGTTCGGGTATACTTACCCTGACGTCATACTAGTACCATAGGATGCGTGGGAGCAGAAAATTTCATGCTCTTATTTTTATTTTTTCCACTTTGCCCTCAATTGGTTTCTATCAACGAATTGGCAAAGTGGTAAAATAAGAGTTGCTCTGATTCGCCACGGGTTGTGGCATACTTATCCTACGGTCATGGTAGTACCAGAGCATGCCCGTGAGCAAAAAACTCCAACTTCTTATTTTTACCACTTTGCCCCCAATTGGTTTCCTACAATGCATGAGCCAAGTGGTAAAAATAAGAGTTGCTTCGATTCGCCCCGGGTTGGAGCATAATTACCGTAAGGTCATGGTAGTACCATAAGATGCCCGGGAACAAAAAACTCTAACCTCCTATTTTTGTCACTTCGCCCTCGATTGGTTTCTATCTAAGCTTGGACAAAGTGGTAAAAATAAGAGTCGCTCTGATTCACCCCGGGTTGGGTTATACTTACTCTAAGGTCATGGTTGTACCATAGGATGCCCGCGAGCAAAAAACTCCAACCTGTTATTTTTCCACTTTGCCCACAGTTGGTTTCTTTCTAAGCATGGGCATAGTGGTAAAAATAGGAGTTACTCTGATTCGCCCGAGGTTGTGGCATACTTATCCTAAGGTCATGGTAGTACGATAGGATGCCCGCGAGTAAAAAACTCTAACCTTTTATATTTGGACTTTGCGCTCAATTGGTTTCTATCTATGCATGGGCAAAGTGATAAAAATAAGAGTCGTTCTGATTCACCTCGGGTTGGGTTGTACTTACTCTAAGGTTATGGTAGTACTATAGGATGCCCGCGAGCAAAATACACCAACCTCTTATATTTGCCACTATGCGCTCAATTGGTTTCTATCTACGCATGGGCAAAGTGGTAAAAATATGAGTCCCTCTGATTCACCCCGGGTTGGGTTATACTTACTCAAAGTTCATGGTGGTACCATAGGATGCCCGCCAGCAAAAAACTCCAACCTGTTATTTTTTCCACTATGCCCTCAATTGGTTTCTATCTAAGCATGGGCAAAGTGGTAAAAATAAGAGTTGCTCTGATTCGCCCCGGGTTGTGTTATACTTACCCTAAGGTCATGGTAGTACCATAGGATGCCCGCGAGCAAGAACTCCAACCTGTTTTTTTTTTTCCACTTTCCCCTCAATTGGTTTCTATCTAAGCATGGGCAAAGTGCTAAAAATAAGAGTTGCTCTGATTCATCCCGGGCTGTGGGATACTTTTCCTACGGTCATGGAAGTACCAGAGGATGCCCGCGAGCGAAAAACTCCAACTTCTTATTTTTACCACATTGCCCCTAATTGGTTTCCTTCAACGCATGGGCAAAGTGGTAAAAATAAGAGTTGCTCCGATTCCCCTCGGGTTGGGGTTTACTTACCCTAAGGTCATGGTAGGACCATAGGATATCCGCATGCAAAAAACTCCAACTTCTTATTTTTACCACTTTCCCCTCAATTGGTTTCCTACAACGCATGGGCAAAGTGGTAAAAATAAGAGTTGCTCCGATTCGCCCCGAGTGGTGGCATACTTACCCAACGGTCATGGTAGTACCAGACCATGCCCGGGAGCAAAAAACTCAAACTTCTTATTTTTACCACTTTGCCCCCAATTGGTTTCGTTCAAAGCATAGGCAACGTGGTAAAAATAAGACTTGCTCCGATTTACCTCGGGTTGGGGCATACTTACCCTAAGGTCATGGTAGCACCAAAAGATGCCCGCGAGCATAAAACTCTAACCTCTTATTTTTGAAACTTTGCCCTCAATTGGGTTCTATCTAAGCAAGCGCAAAGTGGTAAAAATAAGAGTTGCTCCGATTCATCTCGGGTTCGGGTATACTTACCCTGACGTCATACTAGTACCATAGGATGCGTGGGAGCAGAAAATTCCATGCTCTTATTTTTATTTTTTCCACTTTGCCCTCAATTGGTTTCTATCAACGAATTGGCAAAGTGGTAAAATAAGAGTTGCTCTGATTCGCCACGGGTTGTGGCATACTTATCCTACGGTCATGGTAGTACCAGAGCATGCCCGCGAGCAAAAAACTTCAACTTCTTATTTTTACCACTTTCCCCTCAATTGGTTTCCTACAACGCATGGGCAAAGTGGTAAAAATAAGAGTTGCTCCGATTCGCCCCGAGTGGTGGCATACTTACCCAACGGTCATGGTAGTACCAGACCATGCCCGGGAGCAAAAAACTCAAACTTCTTATTTTTACCACTTTGCCCCCAATTGGTTTCGTTCAAAGCATAGGCAACGTGGTAAAAATAAGACTTGCTCCGATTTACCTCGGGTTGGGGCATACTTACCCTAAGGTCATGGTAGCACCAAAAGTTGCCCGCGAGCATAAAACTCTAACCTCTTATTTTTGAAACTTTGCCCTCAATTGGGTTCTATCTAAGCAAGCGCAAAGTGGTAAAAATAAGAGTTGCTCCGATTCATCTCGGGTTCGGGTATACTTACCCTGACGTCATACTAGTACCATAGGATGCGTGGGAGCAGAAAATTCCATGCTCTTATTTTTATTTTTTCCACTTTGCCCTCAATTGGTTTCTATCAACGAATTGGCAAAGTGGTAAAATAAGAGTTGCTCTGATTCGCCACGGGTTGTGGCATACTTATCCTACGGTCATGGTAGTACCAGAGCATGCCCGCGAGCAAAAAACTCCAACTTCTTATTTTTACCACTTTGCCCCCAATTGGTTTCCTACAATGCATGAGCCAAGTGGTAAAAATAAGAGTTACTTCGATTCGCCCCGGGTTGGAGCATAATTACCGTAAGGTCATGGTAGTACCATAAGATGCCCGGGAACGAAAAACTCTAACCTCCTATTTTTGTCACTTCGCCCTCGATTGGTTTCTATCTAAGCTTGGACAAAGTGGTAAAAATAAGAGTCGCTCTGATTCACCCCGGGTTGGGTTATACTTACTCTAAGGTCATGGTTGTACCATAGGATGCCCGCGAGCAAAAAACTCCAACCTGTTATTTTTTCCACTTTGCCCACAGTTGGTTTCTTTCTAAGCAAGGGCATAGTGGTAAAAATAGGAGTTACTCTGATTCGCCCCAGGTTGTGGCATACTTATCCTAAGGTCATGGTAGTACGATAGGATGCCCGCGAGTAAAAAACTCTAACCTTTTATATTTGGGACTTTGCGCTCAATTGGTTTCTATCTATGCATGGGCAAAGTGATAAAAATAAGAGTCGTTCTGATTCACCTCGGGTTGGGTTGTACTTACTCTTAGGTTATGGTAGTACTATAGGATGCCCGCGAGCAAAATACACCAACCTCTTATATTTGCCACTATGCGCTCAATTGGTTTCTATCTACGCATGGGCAAAGTGGTAAAAATATGAGTCGCTCTGATTCACCCCGGGTTGGGTTATACTTACTCAAAGTTCATGGTGTTATTTTTTCCACTATGCCCTCAATTGGTTTCTATCTAAGCATGGGCAAAGTGGTAAAAATAAGAGTTGCTCTGATTCGCCCCGGGTTGTGTTATACTTACCCTAAGGTCATGGTAGTACCATAGGATGCCCGCGAGCAAGAACTCCAACCTGTTTTTTTTTTCCACTTTGCCCTCAATTGGTTTCTATCTAAGCATGGGCAAAGTGCTAAAAATAAGAGTTGCTCTGATTCATCCCGAGCTGTGGGATACTTTTCCTACGGTCATGGTAGTACCAGAGGATGCCCGAGAGCGAAAAACTCCAACTTCTCATTTTTACCACATTGCCCCTAATTGGTTTCCTTCAACGCATGGGCAAAGTGGTAAAAATAAGAGTTGCTCCGATTCCCCTAAGGTCATGGTAGGACCATAGGATATCCGCATGCAAAAAACTCCAACTTCTTATTTTTACCACTTTCCCCTCAATTGGTTTCCTACAACGCATGGGCAAAGTGGTAAAAATAAGAGTTGCTCCGATTCGCCCCGAGTGGTGGCATACTTACCCAACGGTCATGGTAGTACTAGACCATGCCCGGGAGCAAAAAACTCAAACTTCTTATTTTTACCACTTTGCCCCCAATTGGTTTCATTCAAAGCATAGGCAACGTGGTAAAAATAAGACTTGCTCCGATTTACCTCGGGTTGGGGCATACTTACCCTAAGGTCATGGTAGCACCAAAAGATGCCCGCGAGCATAAAACTCTAACCTCTTATTTTTGAAACTTTGCCCTCAATTGGGTTCTATCTAAGCAAGCGCAAAGTGGTAAAAATAAGAGTTGCTCCGATTCATCTCGGGTTCGGGTATACTTACCCTGACGTCATACTAGTACCATAGGATGCGTGGGAGCAGAAAATTCCATGCTCTTATTTTTATTTTTTCCACTTTGCCCTCAATTGGTTTCTATCAACGAATTGGCAAAGTGGTAAAATAAGAGTTTATCCGATTCGCCCCAAGTGGTGGCATACTTACCCAACGGTCATGGAAGTACCAGAGGATGCCCGGAAGCAAAAAACTCCAACTTCTTATTTTTACCACATTGCCCCAAATGGTTTCCTTCAAAGCATGGGCAAAGTGGTAAAAATAAGAGTTGCTCCGATTTACATCGGGTTGGGGCATACTTACCCTAAGATCGTGGTTGCACCAAAAGATGCCCGCGAGCAAAAAACTCCAACCTCTTATTTTTGCCACTTTGCCCTAAATTGGGTCCCATTTAAGCATGCGCAAAGTGGTAAAAATAATAGTTGCTCCGATTCACCTCCGGTTGGGGTATACTTACCATAACAAAATACTAGTACCATAGGATGCGCACGAGGAAAAATCTCCATGCTCTGATTTTTATGTTTTCCACTTTGCCCTCAATTGGTTTTTATCAACGAATTGGCAAAGTGGTAAAATAAGAGTTTATCCGACTCGCCCTTGGTTTGGGCATATTTACCCTAACGTCATGGTTGTACCATAGGATGTCCGCGTGCAAAAAACTCCAACTTCTTATTTTTACCACTTTGCGCTCAATTGGTTTCCTACAACGCAAGGGCAATGTGGTAAAATAAGAGTTGCTCAGATTCACCTCGGGCTGGGGCATACTTACCTTATGGTCATGGTAGGACCATAGGATGCCACGAGCAAAAAAACTCCAACTTGTTATTTTTTCCACTTTCCCTCAATTGGTTTCTATCTAAGAATGGGCAAAGTGGTAAAAATAAGAGTTGCTCTGATTCGCCATGGGTTGTGGCATACTTATGCTACGGTCATGGAAGTACCAGAGGATGCCCGCGAGCAAAAAAACTCCAACTTCTTATTTTTACCACTTCGCCCCCAATTGGTTTCCTACAACGCATAGGCAAAGTGGTAAAAATAATAGTTGCTCCGATTCACCCTTGGTTGGAGCATAATCACCCTAAGGTCATGGTAGTACCATAAGATGCCCGGGAACAAAAAACTCTAACCTCCTATTTTTGTCACTTTGCCCTCGATTGGTTTCTATCTAAGCATGGACAAAGTGGAAAAAATAAGAGTCGCTCTGATTCACCCCGGGTTGGGTTATACATACTCTAAGGTCATAGTAGTACCATAGGATGCCCGCAAGCAAAAAACTCCAACTTATTATTTTTTCCACTTCGCCTTCAATTGGTTTCTATCAAAGCATGGGCAAAATGGTAAAAATAAGAGTTGCTCTGATTCGTCCCGGGTTGTGGCGTACTTATCCTACGGTCATGGCAGTACCAGACGATGCCCACGTTCAAAAAACTCCAACTTCTTATTTTCACCACTTTGCCCCGAATTGGTTTCATACAACGCAAGGGCAAAGTGTTAAAAGTAAGAGTTGCTCCGATTCACCCCGGATTGGGGCATACATATTCTAAAGTCGTGGCAGTACCATAGATTGCCCGCGAGCAAAAAACACCAACCTCATATATTTGCCACTATGCGCTCAATTGGTTTCTATCTATGCATGAGCAAAGTGGTAAAAATATGAGTCGCTCCGATTCACACCGGGTTGGGGCATACTTACCTTAAGGTCATGGTAGTACCATAGGATATCCGCGTGCAAAAAACTCCAACTTCTTATTTTTACCACTTTGCTCTCAATTGGTTTCCTACAACGCATGGGCAAAGTGGTAAAACAAGAGTTGCGCCGATTCGCCCCGGGTTGGGTTATACTTACTCTATCTAAGCATGGGCAAACTGGTAAAAATAAGAGTTGCTATGATTCGTCCTGGGTTGTGGGATACTTATCCTACGGTCATAGTAGTACCAGAGGATACTCGCGAGCAAAAAACTCCAACTTCTTATTTTTACCTCATTGCCCCAATTGGTTTCCTTCAATGCATGGCAAAGTGGTGAAAATAAGAGTTGCTCCGATTCGCCTCGGGTTGGGGCATAATTACCCTAAGGTCATGGTACGACCATAGGATATCCGCATGCAAAAAACTCGAACTTCTTATTTTTACCACTTTGGCCTCAATTGGTTTCCTACAACGCATGGGCAAAGTGGTAAAATAAGAGTTTATCCGATTCGCCCCAAGTGGTGGCATACTTACCCAACGGTCATGGAAGTACCAGAGGATGCCCGGGAGGAAAAAACTCCAACTTCTTATTTTTACCACTTTGCCCCCAAATGGTTTCCTTCAAAGCATGGGCAAAGTGGTAAAAATAAGAGTTGCTCCGATTTACATCGGGTTGGGGCATACTTACCCTAAGGTCGTGGTAGCACCAAAAGATGCCCGCGAGCAAAAAACTCCAACCTCTTATTTTTGCCACTTTGCCCTAAATTGGGTCCCATTTAAGAATGCGCAAAGTGGTAAAAATAATAGTTGCTCCGATTTACCTCGGGTTGGGGCATACTTACCCTATGGTCATGGTAGCACCAAAGGATGCCCGCGAGCAAAAAACTCCAACCTGTTATTTTCACCACTTTGCCCTCAATTGGTTTCTATCTAAGTATTGGCAAAGTGGTAAAAATAGGAGTGGCTCTGAATCGCCCCGGGTTGGGGCATACTTACCTTAAGGCCATGATAGTACCATAAGATGCCCGCGAGCAAAAAACTCTAACCTCTTATATTTGCCACATTCCGCTCAATTGCTTTCTATCTATGCATGGGCAAAGTGGTAAAAATAAGAGTCGTTCTGATTTTCCTCGGGTTGGGGCATATTAATCCTAAAGTCATGGTAGAACCATAGGATGCCCGCGAGCAAAAAACTCCAACCTCTTATTTTTGCCTCTTTTCCCTCAATTGGTTTCCTACTAAGCAAGGTCAAAGTGGTAAAAATAATGGTTGCTCCGATACGCCCCGGGTTGGGGCATACTTACCATAAGTCGTGGTAGTACGATAGGACGCCCGCGAGCAAAAAACTCCAACCTCTTATATTTGCCACTTTGCCCTCAATTGGTTTTTATTTCAACCTGCGAAATGAGGTAAAAATAAGACTTGCTCCGATTTGCCCCGAGTTGTGCTGACTTTCCCTAAGGTCATGGTAGTACCATAGAAAGTCCGCATGCAAAAAACTCCAACGTTTTATTTCCACCACTTTGCCCTCAATTGGTTTCTATCTAAGTATGGGCAATGTGGTAAAAATAAGAGTTGCTCTGATTCGCCCCGTGTTGGGGCATATTAAACCTAAGGTCATGGTAGAACCATAGGATGCCCACGAGGAAAAAACTCCAACCTCTTATTTTTGCCACTTTTCCCACAATTGGTTCCCTACAAAGCACGGGCAAAGTAGTAAAAATAAGAGTTGCTCTGATTGGCCCCGTGTTGTGGCATCTTAAACCTAAGGTCATGGTAGTACCATAGGATGCCCGTGAGCAAAAAACTCCAACCCCGTATTTTTGCCGCTTTTCCCTCAATTGGTTTCCTGCAAAGCATGGGCAAAGTGGTAAAAATAAGAGTTGCCCTGATTCACCCCGTGTTGGGGCATATTTACCTTAAGCTTATGGCAGTACCATAGGATGCCCGCGAGCAAGAAACTACAACCTCTTATTTTTGCCACTTTTCCCTCAATTGGTTTCCTACAAAGCATGGGCAAAGGGGTAAAAATAAAAGTTGCTCCGATTCGCCCGGGGTTGGGGCGTACTTACCATAAGTCATGGTAGTACCGTAGGATGCCTGCGAGCAAAAAACTCCAACCTCTTATATTTGCCACTTTGCCCTCAATTGGTTTTTATTTCAGCTTGGGAGATGAGGTAAAAAATAAGAGTTGCTCCGATTTGCCTCTTGATGTGCAGACTTTCCCTAAGGTCATGGTAGTACCATAGAAAGTCTGCTTGCATAAAACTCCAACTTTTTATTTTCACCACTTTGCCCTCAATTGGTTTCTATCTAAGTATGGGCAAAGTGGTAAAAATAAGAGTTGCTCTGATTCGCCCCGTGTTAGGGCATATTAAACCTAAGGTCATGGTAATACCATAGGATGCCCGCGAGCAAAAAACTCCAACCTCTTATTTTTGCCACTTTGCCCTAAATTGGGTCCCATTTAAGAATGCGCAAAGTGGTAAAAATAATAGTTGCTCCGATTTACCTCGGGTTGGGGCATACTTACCCTATGGTCATGGTAGCACCAAAGGATGCCCGCGAGCAAAAAACTCCAACCTGTTATTTTCACCACTTTGCCCTCAATTGGTTTCTATCTAAGTATTGGCAAAGTGGTAAAAATAGGAGTGGCTCTGAATCGCCCCGGGTTGGGCATACTTACCTTAAGGCCATGATAGTACCATAAGATGCCCGCGAGCAAAAAACTCTAACCTCTTATATTTGCCACATTCCGCTCAATTGCTTTCTATCTATGCATGGGCAAAAGTGGTAAAAATAAGAGTCGTTCTGATTTTCCTCGGGTTGGGGCATATTAATCCTAAAGTCATGGTAGAACCATAGGATGCCCGCGAGCAAAAAACTCCAACCTCTTATTTTTGCCTCTTTTCCCTCAATTGGTTTCCTACTAAGCAAGGTCAAAGTGGTAAAAATAATGGTTGCTCCGATACGCCCCGGGTTGGGGCATACTTACCATAAGTCGTGGTAGTACCATAGGACGCCCGCGAGCAAAAAAACACCAACCTCTTATATTTGCCACTTTGCCCTCAATTGGTTTTTATTTCAACCTGCGAAATGAGGTAAAAATAAGACTTGCTCCGATTTGCCCCGAGTTGTGCTGACTTTCCCTAAGGTCATGGTAGTACCATAGAAAGTCCGCATGCAAAAAACTCCAACGTTTTATTTCCACCACTTTGCCCTCAATTGGTTTCTATCTAAGTATGGGCAATGTGGTAAAAATAAGAGTTGCTCTGATTCGCCCCGTGTTGGGGCATATTAAACCTAAGGTCATGGTAGACCATAGGATGCCCAC